>NC_069505.1:290420900-290720900 GCF_027579735.1 Bombina bombina | reverse complement strand
ACCTCTATATAAAGGGAGTACCTCGCATTCAAAAATTCAGTGTGCGACTGGTGACCACATGAAGAGAATGACGACGACCGAAGATAAGAAGATGGATGAAGATAAACGACCGCCCGCCTTTTAAGGGCAATGCCTAGCCAAATTGCTATAGTTTAGTGTTATTTTATTTTGTGCTGTTTTATTAAGTGGGGTTTTAGAATATGTATAACCTTTTTATTTTTGGTAATTTTTTTTATTTTCTGTAATGTTAGGTTATTTTATTTTTCAGGTAAGGTTAGGTTGTTGTTTTTTAAAGTAAGGTTAGATTTTTTTTTAAAAGTATATTTAGTTTTTTTATGGTAAGGTTGTTTTTTTTTGGGGGGTGCTAGGTTAGGGGGTTAGCTATTTAGGGGTTTTATATGTAAATGGATATTTTGTGATGGGGTTGTGGTAGTTTAGGGCTTAACATACTTATGCACAATGAATTTTGAATGCGAGGTACCCCCTTTACATTGAGGTATCCTTACATTCCTATTGAATGATTTTCAAATTCAAATCAGCTGATAGAAAAAGCTTTCATTCTATTTGCTGATTTGAATTTTTTGGTAAAAAATTTTAGGCACAGATCCTATAATGAAGAAAATAATACAGGATGGTTGTGAGTTTATTTGGAGAGAGGGAAAAACAAAAGGCAACCTTGTATCCCCCTCAGATCTCCCAAAGGAGACCAAGACTTGCTGGTTAAAACAACAAAAAGGGTTTTTCAAATGTAGGAAAAACATATGTAAAATGTGTGATTATGTAGTGGAGGGCAAAACCTGTAGTTCCACTACCACAAAATGAATACATGAGATAAAATTCTATATAAACTGTAACACAACACATGTAATATACCTCCTTACCTGTAGGGGTTGTTTAAAACAGTATGTAGAGAGAACCAAGAGGTCCCTGAAGGACAGGGTATTACAGCACCTTAGATCTATTGAGGACAAGGACTCAACCACACCGATAGCAAAACATTTTAGGGAATTTCATAATTCCAACTCTAATCTTTTTGCAAGTTCAGGGAATTGATCATGTGCCCAGCTGGAGAAGGGGGGGGGGGGGTATTAGAGAGAACAAATTGAACCTCAGAGAGGTCTTCTGGAAATTTACTCTCAAAACATCCATACCAGATGGTCTAAACTTTACGAGGGACATTGACCATTATGTATAAGGATATATGTACCTACATAGCAGTGAGATAGTTTTCAAGGTAGATATAAAACATATAAAGGAAACATTAATGTAATTTGGACTTGAGATAGATCATAGCATATGGTATCTTTAAAATAAGGGTGATAATATTATCTATCTTGACTTACTTAATTGTTTAGTAACATTGCAACCCAGATATTTATATATGGTAAGACAGAGGGTATATACATTTAACACATACTGTATCTTTAAGAAAAATAGCGTATAAAAGGTCGGAAATAGCCGGTGCTCCTCCATGCAGTGAACAAGTGCAGTGTGCACGAAACATGTCTGCTGAGGAGCAAGGCTATGCACTGTATACCCTTTACAACATTTCATGTTTTTAACATCATTTGGAATAAAAGACTTTTTACGTTTTTACTTTCTTGCCTAAGACTGGTGCTTTGGATTACTTTGTATATTTATATATATATATATATATATATATATATATATATAGAAGAGAAAGAGAGCGCCTCATAGTGCAGATATCTCTAAACAGTTAGAAAATTGGATATAAACCGAAAAACAGGTACTCACAAGCGGAGTGGCACTTTTCGTTAAAAAAGTGCAAACGAGCAGGCTGATATTCTCAGCAGTCAGCACGCTGGCCAAGGCAGTGTGGTGTAGGTCTATGGACGTCTCACGGTCGAAGAAAGCCTCCAATTGACCCCTGATAGTACTGGGTGCCGTGCTTTGCAAGGTGTCTCTTTGCCCCAACCGGGATAAAAGCCTCTTAGGCGGAGAACAGTGTAAACTGTTAAAAGACTATTTTTCACGTCTCTTTGCACATAAAAACAAAACCCAGTCCAGGCTGAGTAATTAGAAAGAGTATTTTATTGGAGCTGATAACGCGTTTCTCGGCCGTTAGCTCCTGGCCGTTTCATCAGATCAGATTGAAAAGTGCCACTCCGCTTGTGAGTACCTGTTTTTTGGTTTATATCCAATTTTCTAACTGTTTAGAGATATCTGCACTAAGAGGCGCTCTCTTTCTCTACTCACCATTTAGATATCTGACTCACCGACAGCACCAAGAGAAGCTGCCTCGCTACACGGAATCCGCTTGTTGATTTTTTACAAGACTTTTTGTCTTATTAATGGACTTTTTGGGTTTGCATTAGCTTTTTACGTTTAAATATTTTACTATCTTTTCCTTTATCACTCCATTACATAAGCACTATTGTTACTCACTTCATTTGGCTTTTCTTGCAATTGCTTATTTATTGTGTGTTATCTAGTATATTATTATTCATATTTAGTACATCCAATTTATACATTTTATTTTTTATTTCTATTTTTTGCATATTATATTTTTCGTCCAGTCTTATTTTTCAGCATATGCTGTAATATATATTTTTTCTAGTTTTAGATATGTCACAATTATCACTCTATTGATTGAAATATTTCTAGTGATTTACACCAAATATTTTGCCAAATAGGCGCATTTTTTCTGGTTCAACCCACCCTATTTATATTCTGTAGAATAATTTTACACAATATATACCCTCTTTCCATATATATATATATATATAGATGATTATAAATATACTGTGTATATATATATATATATATATATATATATATAGATGATTATAAATATACTGTGTATATATATATATATATATATATATATATGTATATATATAAATATGATTATAAATATACTTTATATATATATATATATATATATATATATATATATATATATAGATGATTATAAATATACTGTGTATATATATATATATATATATATATATATGATTATAAATATACTGTGTGTATATATATAGATGATTATAATATACTGTTTATATATATATATATATATATGATTAGAAATATACTGTTTGTATATATATATATATAAATATATATATGATTAGAAATATACTGTGTATATATAAATATATATATATATATATATATATATATATATGATTAGAAATATACTGTGCATATATATATAGATGATTAGAAATATACTGTTTATATATATATATATATATATATATATATATATGATTATAAATATACTGTTTATATGTATATAGATGATTATAAATATACTGTATATAAATATATATATATATATATAATTATAAATATACTGTATATATATATATATATATATTTATAAATACTTAGAACATGTGAAGAATATTTGAATGTGAAATATTACATGAAATGCATATTAAAGACTTTATTAAAAATAAATATTGCACAAATGTTTTACATGTTTTCCCCTAACTGCAAAGGGCATATGTATTTATGAATGTATGTGTTTATATATGTTTGTAAATAATACACATAAATACATATGTAAATATTTAAACACACATATATATATATATATATATATATATATATATACTTACACATACATATTTAGACATACAGTATATATGTATAAAACAAAAGTCAAATTTCTATCTCTCAAACCGGTGTACTCAGTCAATATAAAAGAACCCGGCTGATATGTTCAAATGAGATTCTTACCTCTCTGTGGAAGCACTGGATAGGTGAAGTAAACTTTGTTGGCTGTATACGCTCTGGTCAATCCTCTGAGCTTGTTTGATGAAGGTTGATGAACACTGGCCTGTGTTATCTCAAGGCAAAATGCGGTTTCCTTACCGCTTCTGGAGACCCAGTCCGAGAGTAGTGCCTCCTGGCGTGTCTCCTCTCGACTATTGTGGGTCAATCAATGGCAAAGATCCAATGTGCTACAAGCGGTAGAAATGAATCCGTAGACAAACGAACAGGAGCCAGGTTCTGGAGACAAAGATGGATGAATGAAACCAGATGGGTGCTGGGGCTCCTGGTAGTCACCGTAATGATACTGACAAAGACAAACATTCTGGAGACATCCGTAAAAATAAAACCAGCTTTATTTCAAACTCTTTTAAAAGTGAAGCATCACAAATACACAAAAACCTGGCTGGTCTTACGCGTTTCGGCTTGTGCCATATTCATAGACCTGTTAGCTTGTCAGCCAGGTGAGCTTAAAAACCACATGAAACAGTTTCATTGGATAGTGCTAATTGGAAAAAAACTCCTCCTACAATCATTACAAACAATGTGTCATAAAATAAAACAATACATTGCAGTGTTAAAGTGATGATGGAAAACAAGGAAAAATGTATAAAGTATTTCATGAAAAAAGAAAAGGAACAGTATCACTTAAATAATAAAAAAATAAACAGTAAACTATCTATGATAGTAACAATATTATAAATAGGAGCCAGTATCGTATATGTCTAATGGATAATCCTGAGCTAATATTTGAATTATCAGTTTAGCAATGCATGATATACAAGTAGCGATAAAGCAGTTTTGTCAGACAGTATATAAGCTAAGAGAAATATTAAGCTGTTAAATACATATTATAGATCTATCAGATGTATAACACATACCTGGCTGACATGCTAACAGGTCTATGAATACGGCACAAACCGAAACGCGTAAGACCAGCCAGATTTTTGTGTATCTGTGATGCTTCACTTTTTAAAGAGTTCGAAATAAAGCTGGTTTTATTTATTACGGATGTCTCCAGAACTTTTGTCTTTGTCAGTACATATATATGTATTATCTCTATGTTAAAGCCTTTTTTTCACGAGACATCATGGGCGCGATCCGATATAGATCGCAGTTTGCGGCGCAAGCGAGGAGACCGGCGTCGCCCGCAGTTTCAGCTCGCAACTCGAGCCATCCCATATAAGTCGCCGTCAGATGCTAACGTGCCGTAAGTCTCACAAACCAGCGATGTCCAGAAATCTGCGTAAGTACAAATTTCTGGCGTCGCCAGTGACTTGCGGCACGTTAGAATCTGCCGGCGCCTATAAAACCTGACTAAAGTTTAAAACACCCGCACTGTCTAACACGCCTCCCTAACATAGCCCGCACTGTCTAACACGCCTCCCTAACATAGCCCGACACGTCTAACCCTCTATCCGCTATCCCCCCTCACTATCCTAACAATAAAAAAGCTATTAACCCCTAAACCGCCGCTCCCGTACCCCGCCGCAACCTAATAAAGTTATTAACCCCTAAACCGCCGCTCCCGTACACCGCCGCCAGCTATATTATATCTATAACCCCCTAAAGTGAGCCCCTAACACCGCCGCCATCTATATTAAAATTATTAACCCCTAATGTAAGCCCCTTACACCGCCGCCATCTCTATTAAAATGATTAACCCCTAATTTAATCTACCTACCCCGCCGCCAGCTATATTATCTATATTAACCCTAAGTATATTATAGTTAATATAGTTATTACATTATATATATATTAACTATATTAACCCTAATTATATTAGGGTTAATATAGTTACTATAGTATTTATATTAACTATATTAACTCTATCTAACCCTAACACCCCTAACTATATTTATATTAAATTAATCTAATTCCGATCAGCCAATAGAATGCGAGCTCAATCTGATTGGCTGATTGGATCAGCCAATCGGATTGAACTTGAATCTGATTGGCTGATTCAATCAGCCAATCAGATTTTTTTAACTTAATTCCGATTGGCTGATAGAATCCTATCAGCCCATCGGAATTCGGCGGACGCCATCTTGGATGACGTCATTTAAAGGTACCTCATTCCAAGTTTAGCAGTCGGCCGGGATGGATGCTCCGCGGCGGCGGAGCGAAGAAAGAAGATTGAAGATGCCGCCGGAAGAATGAAGACTTTGCTGCCGCTTGGAGGAAGACGTCGCCGGAGGAAGAATTCTTCTTTGCCGCTTGGAGGATGACATCGCCGGAGGAAGATTTCTTCTTTGCCGCTTGGAGGACGACATCGCCCGGATCGGATCAGGAGTTCGGCCCGGTGTGGTGAAGACAAGGTAGGGAGATCTTCAGGGGGGTAGTGTTAGGATTTTTTAAGGGGGGTTTGGGTGGGTTTAGAATAGGGGTATGTGGGTGGTGGGTTGTAATGGGGGGGGGGATTGTATTTGTTGAATGCAAAAGAGCTGAATTCTTTGGGGCATGCCCCACAAAAGGCCCTTTTAAGGGCTGGTAAGGTAAAGAGCTTTGAAATTTGTTTAATTTAGAATAGGGCAGGGAATTTTTGTTATTTTGGGGGTTTATTATTTTATTAGGGGGCTTAGAATAGGTGTAATTAGCTTAAAAATCTTGTAATCTTTTTTTTATTTTTTGTAATTTAGTGTTTGTTTTTTTTTGTAATTTAGTTTAGTTAATTTAATTGTATTTTTAGATAGATGTTTGTAGTTTATTAAATTTATTGATAGTGTAGGTGTATTTGTAACTTAGGTTAGGATTTATTTTACAGGTAATTGGGTAATTATTTTAACTAGGTAGATATTAAATAGTTAATAACTATTTAATATCTATTATACCTAGTTAAAATAATTAACTATTTACCTGTAAAATAAATATTAACCCTAACATAGCTACAATGTAATTATTACATCTTAGGGTTTATTTTATAGGTAAGTATTTAGATTTAAATAGGAATATTTTAGTTTATAAATTAATTAGATTAATTTAATATAAATATAGTTAGGGGTGTTAGGGTTAGATAGAGTTAATATAGTTAATATAAATACTATAGTAACTATATTAACCCTAATATAATTAGGGTTAATATAGTTAATATATATAATGTAATAACTATATTAACTATAATATACTTAGGGTTAATATAGATAACATAGCTGGCGGCGGGGTAGGTAGATTAAATTAGGGGTTAATAATTTTTATATAGGTGGCGGCGGTGTAAGGGGTCAGATTACGGGATAGATAAGGTAGATGGCGGCGGTTTTAGGGGCTCACAGTAGGGGGTTAGTTTATGTAGATGGCGGCGGGGTCCGGGAGCGGCGTTTTAGGGGGTAATAACTTTATTAGGGATTTCGGGGGGGGGGATCGCGGTTGACAGGGAGATAGACATTGCGCATGCGTTAGGTGTTAGGTTTATTTTAGCAGATCGCGGTTGACAGGGAGATAGACATTGCGCATGCGTTAGGTGTTAGGTTTATTTTAGCAGATCGCGGTTGACAGGGAGATAGACATTGCGCATGCGTTAGGTGTTAGGTTTATTTTAGAAGATCGCGGTTGACAGGGAGATAGACGTTGCGCATGCGTTAGGTGTTAGGTTTATTTTAGCAGCCAGTTTAGGGAGTTACGGGGCTCCAATAGTCAGCGTAAGGCTTCTTACGGCTGCTTTTTGTGGCGAGGTGAAAATGGAGTAAGTTTTCTCCATTTTCGCCACGTAAGTCCTTACGCTGCATATTGGATACCAAACTGCTCGGGTTTGGTATACCTGCCTATGGCCCAAAAAACTGCGGGCGACGGCAGAAATATACGCGCGTAACTTCTAGCTTACGCCGTATATAGGATACCAAATCCGCGCAATTATTGGCGTCGCCGGCTTTTGCGGGCGACGCTTTATATCGGATCGACCCCTACATGTTTGATTTCTTATAGCTTTTTATGCAATTTATTTTAAAATAAATGTTTTTGGACAGTGTTATTATGAGTCTTACTGTCCTTTAAAATTTATTTTTGATTTGTTTTGTGACACTTTTTTTAATTCGCATACGAGTTAACCAGAGCTCTGAAGTTGCCCTATCTCGATACTCATTAAATTAATATGCCAGCAAGCGATTGCATTTACTTTATAACTGTAATACCCGTGATCCTTCAGACGAGCGCAAACAGGTGTAAAAAAACCTAATTTCACTTGTGCTCACCAGTTAGCGTAATCTAACAATTAGTATGAAGTATCTATCTGATGCTTATACAGTGAGTATAAAGTATCTATTTGATGCTGATACAGTGAGTATGAAGTATTTATTTGATGCTGATACAGTGAGTATGAAGTATCTATCTGATGCTTATACAGTGAGTATGAAGTATCTATCTGATGCTGATACAGTGAGTGTGAAGTATCTATCTGATGCTGATACAGTGAGTATGAAGTATCTATCTGATGCTGATACAGTGAGTATAAAGTATCTATTTATTGCTGATACAGTGAGTATGAAGTATCTATTTGATGCTGATACAGTGAGTATAAAGTCCCTATTTGATGCTGATACAGTGAGTATGAAGTATCTATCTGATGCTTATGCAGTGAGTATAAAGTATCTATTTAAAGCTGATACAGTGAGTATGAAGTATCTATTTGATGCTGATACAGTGAGTATGAAGTCTCTATCTGATGCTGATACAGTGAGTATGAAGTATCTATGTGATGCTGATACAGTGAGTATGAATTATATATCTGATGCTGATACAGTGAGTATAAAGTATGTATTTGATGCTAATACAGTGAGTTTGAAGTATCTATCTGATGCTGATACAGTGAGTATGAAGTATCTATCTAATGCTGATACAGTGAGTATGAAGTATCTATCTGATGCTGATACAGTGAGTATGAAGTATCTATCTGATGCTGATACAGTGAGTATGAAGTTTCTATCTGATGCTGGAACAGTGAGTATGAAGTATCTATCTGATGCTGATACAGTGAGTATGAAGTATCTATCTAATGCTAATACAGTGAGTATGAAGTATCTATCTAATGCTGATACAGTGAGTATGAAGTATGTATCTGATGCTGATACAGTGAGTATGAAGTGTCTACTTAATGCTGATACAGTGAGTATGAAGTATCTATCTGATGCTGATACCGTGAGTATGAAGTATCTATCTGATGCTGATACAGTGAGTATGAAGTATCTATCTGATGCTGATACAGTGAGTATATAGTATCTATTTAATGCTGATACAGTGAGTATGAAGTATCTATTTGATGCTGATACAGTGAGTATAAAGTCCCTATTTGATGCTGGTACAGTGAGTATGAAGTATCTATCTGATGCTGATACAGTGAGTATATAGTATCTATTTAATGCTGATACAGTGAGTATGAAGTATCTATTTGATGCTGATACAGTGAGTATAAAGTCCCTATTTGATGCTGATACAGTGAGTATGAAGTATCTATCTGATGCTGATACAGTGAGTATGAAGTATATATCTGATGCTGATACAGTAAGTATGAAGTCTCTATCTGATGCTGATACAGTGAGTATGAAGTATCTATCTGATGCTGATACAGTGAGTATGAATGATATATCTGATGCTGATACAGTGAGAATGAAGTATCTATTTGATGCTAATACAGTGAGTATGAAGTATCTATCTGATGCTGATACAGTGAGTATGAAGTATCTATCTGATGCTGATACAGTGAGTATGAAGTATGTATCAGATGCTGAACAGTGAGTATGAAGTATCTATCTGATGCTGATACAGTGAGTATGAAATATCTATCTAATTCTGATACAGTGAGTATGAAGTATCTATTTGATGCTGATACAGTGAGTATGAAGTATATATCTGATGCTGATACAGTGAGTATGAAGTCTCTATCTGATGCTGATACAGTGAGTATGAAGTATCTACGTGATGCTGATACAGTGAGTATGAATTATATATCTGATGCTGATACAGTGAGTATAAAGTATGTATTTGATGCTAATACAGTGAGTATGAAGTATCTATCTGATGCTGATACAGTGAGTATGAAGTATCTATCTGATGCTGATACAGTGAGTATTAAGTATGTATCCGATGCTGATACAGTGAGAAATGAAGTATGTATCTGATGCTGATACAGTGAGTATGAAATATCTATCTAATGCTGATACAGTGAGTATGAAGTATCTATCTGATGCTGATACAGTGAGTATGAAGTTTCTATCTGATGCTGGAACAGTGAGTATGAAGTATCTATCTGATGCTGATACAGTGAGTATGAAGTATCTATCTAATGCTAATACAGTGAGTATGAAGTATCTATCTAATGCTGATACAGTGAGTATGAAGTATCTATCTGATGCTGATACAGTGAGTATGAAGTATCTATCTGATGCTGATACAGTGAGTATGAAGTATCTATCTGATGCTGATACAGTGAGTATGAAGTATCTATCTGATGCTGATACAGTGAGTATATAGTATCTATTTAATGCTGATACAGTGAGTATGAAGTATCTATTTGATGCTGATACAGTGAGTATTAAGTCCCTATTTGATGCTGATACAGTGAGTAGGAAGTATCTATCTGATGCTTATGCAGTGAGTATAAAGTATCTATTTGATGCTGATACAGTGAGTATGAAGTATCTATTTGATGCTGATACAGTGAGTATGAAGTATATATCTGATGCTGATACAGTAAGTATGAAGTCTCTATCTGATGCTGATACAGTGAGTATGAAGTATCTATCTGATGCTGATACAGTGAGTATGAATTATATATCTGATGCTGATACAGTGAGAATGAAGTATCTATTTGATGCTAATACAGTGAGTATGAAGTATCTATCTGATGCTGAAACAGTGAGTATGAAGTATCTATCTGATGCTGATACAGTGAGTATGAAGTATGTATCCGATGCTGAACAGTGAGTATGAAGTATGTATCTGATGCTGATACAGTGAGTATGAAATATCTATCTAATGCTGATACAGTGAGTATGAAGTATCTATCTGATGCTGATACAGTGAGTATGAAGTATCTATCTGATACTGGAACAGTGAGTATGAAGTATCTATCTGATGCTGATACAGTGAGTATGAAGTATCTATCTAATGCTAATACAGTGAGTATGAAGTTTCTATCTAATGCTGATACAGTGAGTATGAAGTATCTATCTGATGCTGATACAGTGAATATGAAGTATCTATTTGATGCTGATACGGTGAGTATGAAGAATCTATCTGATGCTGATACAGTGAGTATGAATGATCTATCTGATGCTGATACAGTGAGTATGAAGTATCTATCTGATGCTGATACAGTGAGTATAAACTATCTATTTAAAGGGCCATAACACCCAAATGTTTAAACTCTTGAAAGTGATGCCGCATAGCTGTAAAAAGCTGACTAGAAAATATCACCTGAACATCTCTATGTAAAAAAGAAAGATATTTTACCTCAAAAGTTCCTCAGTAGCCACATCCCATTGTAAAGGACTTCTAAGCAGCATATCAGTATGTCTGTCCCGGGACAGCCGAAGGGATGAGCCTCATGAACTCTCATCTTATTTACAAATTCAGTGTAAGGAAGTTTACAATGAAATCTTATGAGAGTTAAGTGAAATCTCATGAGATCACAGTAAAAGAGTTCATGACCTTAGCACTGCTGATGCTGATTGGCTGCTGTCCATTTCTTCATTTTTTTTTTACCTGCAGCTGGGCTGCAGCTGAGTATAACTTTTTACACAGAACTTACTCTGCTGAACTGAGGAGATTGTTAGGTAAAATATCTTCCTTTTTTACATAGAGATGCTCATGTGATATTTTCTTGTCAGCTTTTTACAGTTATACTGCATCAGTTTCAAGTGATTTAGCATATGAGTATTATGTCCCTTTAATGCTGATACAGTGAGTATGACGTATATATCTGATGCTGAACTGATACAGTGAGTATGAAGTATATATCTGATGCTTATGCAGTGAGTATAAAGTATCTATTTGATGCTGATACAGTGAGTATGAAGTATCTATTTGATGCTGATACAGTGAGTATGAAGAATATATCTGATGCTGATAAAGTAAGTATGAAGTCTCTATCTGATGCTGATACAGTGAGTATGAAGTATCTATCTGATGCTGATACAGTGAGTATGAATGATATATCTGATGCTGATACAGTGAGTATTAGGTATCTATTTGATGCTGATACAGTGAGTATGAAGTATCTATCTGATGCTGATACAGTGAGTATGAATGATATATCTGATGCTGATACAGTGAGTATTAGGTACCTATTTGATGCTAATACAGTGAGTATGAAGTATCTATCTGATGGTGATAAAGTGAGTATGAAGTATCTATCTGATGCTGATACAGTGAGTATGAAGTATGTATCCGATGCTGATACAGTGAGTATGAAGTATGTATGTGATGCTGATACAGTGAGTATGAAATATCTATCTAATGCTGATACAGTGAGTATGAAGTATCTATCTGATGCTGATACAGTGAGTATGAAGTATGTATCCGATGCTGATACAGTGAGTATGAAGTATGTATCTGATGCTGATACATTGAGTATGAAATATCTATCTAATGCTGATACAGTGAGTATGAAGTATCTATCTGATGCTGATACAGTGAGTATGAAGTATCTATCTGATGCTGGAACAGTGAGTATGAAGTATCTATCTGATGCTGATACAGTGAGTATGAAGTATCTATCTGATGCTGATACAGTGAGTATGAAATATCTATCTAATGCTGATACAGTGAGTATGAAGTATCTATCTGATGCTGATACAGTGAGTATGAAGTATCTATCTGATGCTGGAACAGTGAGTATGAAGTATCTATCTGATGCTGATACAGTGAGTATGAAGTATCTATCTAATGCTAATACAGGTATACCCCGCTCATACAGCGGGTTAGGGACCGGAGCCTCGCTGTAAAGTGAAAACCGCCTTAAAGTGAAACAAGGCAGTTTTAGCTTTCTTTTCACTTGCCAGTGTGTTTAAAAACTTGAAAACATGTTTGAACTAACAAATATTAGGAGTGCAATAGTGCTGCATTTAGTTTAACACTAGCACAGCACAGTATTCAATAAATACTGTACCTGTAAAATAGTGACAATGACTGTAGTAAAATTTGTCAGACTATACCACTGAGACACAGATTGCACTGTAATGCTGTAAGCGGAGTGAACTGCGCATAACAAAATGGTGACAGTCCCTTTTCTTGCAATCTCACAATGACTACAGCACTGTTTCAAAATCTTTGGAGGTTGAACTTCAGCTCCATAAAGCGCTGTATTAGCGAATCGCTGTAAAGTGAAGCGCTGTAAAGTGAGGTATACCTGTACAGTGAGTATGAAGTATCTATCTGATGCTGATACAGTGAGTATGAAGTATCTATTTGATGCTGATACAGTGAGTATGAAGTATCTATCTGATGCTGATACAGTGAGTATGAATTATCTATCTGATGCTGATACAGTGAGTATGAAGTATCTATCTGATGCTGATACAGTGAGTATAAACTATCTATTTAAAGGGCCATAATACCCAAATGTTTAAACACTTGAAAGTGATGCCACATAGCTGTAAAAAGCTGACTAGAAAATATCACCTGAACATCTCTATGTAAAAAAGAAAGATATTTTACCTCAAAAGTTCCTCAGTAGCCACATCCCATTGTAAAGGACTTCTAAGCAGCATATCAGTATGTCTGTCCCGGGACAGCTGAAGGGATGAGCCTCATGCACTCTCATCTTATTTACAAATTCAGTGTAAGGAAGTTTACAATTAAATCTCATGAGAGTTAAGTGAAATCTCATGAGATCACAGTAAAAGAGTTCATGACCTCAGCACTGCTGATGCTGATTGGCTGCTGTCCATTTCTTCATTTTTTTTTACCTGCAGCTGGGCTGCAGCTGAGTATAACTTTTCACACAGAACTTACTCTGCTGAACTGAGGAGCTTGTGAGGTAAAATATCTTCTTTTTTACATAGAGATGCTCATGTGATATTGTCTTGTCAGCTTTTTACAGTTATACTGCATCAGTTTCAAGTGATTTAGCATATGAGTATTATGTCCCTTTAATGCTGATACAGTGAGTATGAAGTATATATTTGATGCTGATACAGTGAGTATGAAATATTTATCTAATTCTGATACAGTGAGTATGAAGTATCTATCTGATGCTGAAACAGTAAGTATGAAGTATCTATCTGATGCTGATACAGTGAGTATGAAGTATCTATCTGATGCTGATACAGTGAGTATAAAGTCTCTATTTGATGCTGATACAGTGAGTATAAAGTATCTAACTGATGCTGATACAGTGAGTATGAAGTATCTACTTGATGCTGATACAGTGAGTATGAAGTATATATCTGATGTTGATACAGTGAGTATGAAGTATCTATCTGATGCTGATACAGTGAGTATGAAGTATCTATCCGATGCTGATACAGTGAGTATGAATTATGTATCTGATGCTGATACAGTGAGTACGAAATATCTATCTAATGCTGATACAGTGAGTATGAAGTATCTATCTGATGCTGATACAGTGAGTATAAACTATCTATTTAAAGGGCCATAACACCCAAATGTTTAAACTCTTGAAAGTGATGCCGCATAGCTGTAAAAAGCTGACTAGAAAATATCACCTGAACATCTCTATGTAAAAAAGAAAGATATTTTACCTCAAAAGTTCCTCAGTAGCCACATCCCATTGTAAAGGACTTCTAAGCAGCATATCAGTATGTCTGTCCCGGGACAGCCGAAGGGATGAGCCTCATGAACTCTCATCTTATTTACAAATTCAGTGTAAGGAAGTTTACAATGAAATCTTATGAGAGTTAAGTGAAATCTCATGAGATCACAGTAAAAGAGTTCATGACCTTAGCACTGCTGATGCTGATTGGCTGCTGTCCATTTCTTCATTTTTTTTTTACCTGCAGCTGGGCTGCAGCTGAGTATAACTTTTTACACAGAACTTACTCTGCTGAACTGAGGAGATTGTTAGGTAAAATATCTTCCTTTTTTACATAGAGATGCTCATGTGATATTTTCTTGTCAGCTTTTTACAGTTATACTGCATCAGTTTCAAGTGATTTAGCATATGAGTATTATGTCCCTTTAATGCTGATACAGTGAGTATGACGTATATATCTGATGCTGAACTGATACAGTGAGTATGAAGTATATATCTGATGCTTATGCAGTGAGTATAAAGTATCTATTTGATGCTGATACAGTGAGTATGAAGTATCTATTTGATGCTGATACAGTGAGTATGAAGAATATATCTGATGCTGATAAAGTAAGTATGAAGTCTCTATCTGATGCTGATACAGTGAGTATGAAGTATCTATCTGATGCTGATACAGTGAGTATGAATGATATATCTGATGCTGATACAGTGAGTATTAGGTATCTATTTGATGCTGATACAGTGAGTATGAAGTATCTATCTGATGCTGATACAGTGAGTATGAATGATATATCTGATGCTGATACAGTGAGTATTAGGTATCTATTTGATGCTAATACAGTGAGTATGAAGTATCTATCTGATGGTGATAAAGTGAGTATGAAGTATCTATCTGATGCTGATACAGTGAGTATGAAGTATGTATCCGATGCTGATACAGTGAGTATGAAGTATGTATGTGATGCTGATACAGTGAGTATGAAATATCTATCTAATGCTGATACAGTGAGTATGAAGTATCTATCTGATGCTGATACAGTGAGTATGAAGTATGTATCCGATGCTGATACAGTGAGTATGAAGTATGTATCTGATGCTGATACATTGAGTATGAAATATCTATCTAATGCTGATACAGTGAGTATGAAGTATCTATCTGATGCTGATACAGTGAGTATGAAGTATCTATCTGATGCTGGAACAGTGAGTATGAAGTATCTATCTGATGCTGATACAGTGAGTATGAAGTATCTATCTGATGCTGATACAGTGAGTATGAAATATCTATCTAATGCTGATACAGTGAGTATGAAGTATCTATCTGATGCTGATACAGTGAGTATGAAGTATCTATCTGATGCTGGAACAGTGAGTATGAAGTATCTATCTGATGCTGATACAGTGAGTATGAAGTATCTATCTAATGCTAATACAGGTATACCCCGCTCATACAGCGGGTTAGGGACCGGAGCCTCGCTGTAAAGTGAAAACCGCCTTAAAGTGAAACAAGGCAGTTTTAGCTTTCTTTTCACTTGCCAGTGTGTTTAAAAACTTGAAAACATGTTTGAACTAACAAATATTAGGAGTGCAATAGTGCTGCATTTAGTTTAACACTAGCACAGCACAGTATTCAATAAATACTGTACCTGTAAAATAGTGACAATGACTGTAGTAAAATTTGTCAGACTATACCACTGAGACACAGATTGCACTGTAATGCTGTAAGCGGAGTGAACTGCGCATAACAAAATGGTGACAGTCCCTTTTCTTGCAATCTCACAATGACTACAGCACTGTTTCAAAATCTTTGGAGGTTGAACTTCAGCTCCATAAAGCAGTGTATTAGCGAATCGCTGTAAAGTGAAGCGCTGTAAAGTGAGGTATACCTGTACAGTGAGTATGAAGTATCTATCTGATGCTGATACAGTGAGTATGAAGTATCTATTTGATGCTGATACAGTGAGTATGAAGTATCTATCTGATGCTGATACAGTGAGTATGAATTATCTATCTGATGCTGATACAGTGAGTATGAAGTATCTATCTGATGCTGATACAGTGAGTATAAACTATCTATTTAAAGGGCCATAATACCCAAATGTTTAAACACTTGAAAGTGATGCCACATAGCTGTAAAAAGCTGACTAGAAAATATCACCTGAACATCTCTATGTAAAAAAGAAAGATATTTTACCTCAAAAGTTCCTCAGTAGCCACATCCCATTGTAAAGGACTTCTAAGCAGCATATCAGTATGTCTGTCCCGGGACAGCTGAAGGGATGAGCCTCATGCACTCTCATCTTATTTACAAATTCAGTGTAAGGAAGTTTACAATTAAATCTCATGAGAGTTAAGTGAAATCTCATGAGATCACAGTAAAAGAGTTCATGACCTCAGCACTGCTGATGCTGATTGGCTGCTGTCCATTTCTTCATTTTTTTTTACCTGCAGCTGGGCTGCAGCTGAGTATAACTTTTTACACAGAACTTACTCTGCTGAACTGAGGAGCTTGTGAGGTAAAATATCTTCTTTTTTACATAGAGATGCTCATGTGATATTGTCTTGTCAGCTTTTTACAGTTATACTGCATCAGTTTCAAGTGATTTAGCATATGAGTATTATGTCCCTTTAATGCTGATACAGTGAGTATGAAGTATATATTTGATGCTGATACAGTGAGTATGAAATATTTATCTAATTCTGATACAGTGAGTATGAAGTATCTATCTGATGCTGAAACAGTAAGTATGAAGTATCTATCTGATGCTGATACAGTGAGTATGAAGTATCTATCTGATGCTGATACAGTGAGTATAAAGTCTCTATTTGATGCTGATACAGTGAGTATAAAGTATCTAACTGATGCTGATACAGTGAGTATGAAGTATCTACTTGATGCTGATACAGTGAGTATGAAGTATATATCTGATGTTGATACAGTGAGTATGAAGTATCTATCTGATGCTGATACAGTGAGTATGAAGTATCTATCCGATGCTGATACAGTGAGTATGAATTATGTATCTGATGCTGATACAGTGAGTACGAAATATCTATCTAATGCTGATACAGTGAGTATGAAGTATCTATCTGATGCTGATACAGTGAGTATAAACTATCTATTTAAAGGGCCATAACACCCAAATGTTTAAACTCTTGAAAGTGATGCCGCATAGCTGTAAAAAGCTGACTAGAAAATATCACCTGAACATCTCTATGTAAAAAAGAAAGATATTTTACCTCAAAAGTTCCTCAGTAGCCACATCCCATTGTAAAGGACTTCTAAGCAGCATATCAGTATGTCTGTCCCGGGACAGCCGAAGGGATGAGCCTCATGAACTCTCATCTTATTTACAAATTCAGTGTAAGGAAGTTTACAATGAAATCTTATGAGAGTTAAGTGAAATCTCATGAGATCACAGTAAAAGAGTTCATGACCTTAGCACTGCTGATGCTGATTGGCTGCTGTCCATTTCTTCATTTTTTTTTTACCTGCAGCTGGGCTGCAGCTGAGTATAACTTTTTACACAGAACTTACTCTGCTGAACTGAGGAGATTGTTAGGTAAAATATCTTCCTTTTTTACATAGAGATGCTCATGTGATATTTTCTTGTCAGCTTTTTACAGTTATACTGCATCAGTTTCAAGTGATTTAGCATATGAGTATTATGTCCCTTTAATGCTGATACAGTGAGTATGACGTATATATCTGATGCTGAACTGATACAGTGAGTATGAAGTATATATCTGATGCTTATGCAGTGAGTATAAAGTATCTATTTGATGCTGATACAGTGAGTATGAAGTATCTATTTGATGCTGATACAGTGAGTATGAAGAATATATCTGATGCTGATAAAGTAAGTATGAATGATATATCTGATGCTGATACAGTGAGTATTAGGTATCTATTTGATGCTGATACAGTGAGTATGAAGTATCTATCTGATGCTGATACAGTGAGTATGAATGATATATCTGATGCTGATACAGTGAGTATTAGGTATCTATTTGATGCTGATACAGTGAGTATGAAGTATCTATCTGATGCTGATACAGTGAGTATGAATGATATATCTGATGCTGATACAGTGAGTATTAGGTATCTATTTGATGCTAATACAGTGAGTATGAAGTATCTATCTGATGGTGATAAAGTGAGTATGAAGTATCTATCTGATGCTGATACAGTGAGTATGAAGTATGTATCCGATGCTGATACAGTGAGTATGAAGTATGTATGTGATGCTGATACAGTGAGTATGAAATATCTATCTAATGCTGATACAGTGAGTATGAAGTATCTATCTGATGCTGATACAGTGAGTATGAAGTATGTATCCGATGCTGATACAGTGAGTATGAAGTATGTATCTGATGCTGATACATTGAGTATGAAATATCTATCTAATGCTGATACAGTGAGTATGAAGTATCTATCTGATGCTGATACAGTGAGTATGAAATATCTATCTAATGCTGATACAGTGAGTATGAAGTATCTATCTGATGCTGATACAGTGAGTATGAAGTATCTATCTGATGCTGATACAGTGAGTATGAAGTATCTATCTGATGCTGATACAGTGAGTATGAAATATCTATCTAATGCTGATACAGTGAGTATGAAGTATCTATCTGATGCTGATACAGTGAGTATGAAGTATCTATCTGATGCTGGAACAGTGAGTATGAAGTATCTATCTGATGCTGATACAGTGAGTATGAAGTATCTATCTAATGCTAATACAGTACAGTGAGTATGAAGTATCTATCTGATGCTGATACAGTGAGTATGAAGTATCTATTTGATGCTGATACAGTGAGTATGAAGTATCTATCTGATGCTGATACAGTGAGTATGAATTATCTATCTGATGCTGATACAGTGAGTATGAAGTATCTATCTGATGCTGATACAGTGAGTATAAACTATCTATATAAAGGGCCATAATACCCAAATGTTTAAACACTTGAATGTGATGCCACATAGCTGTAAAAAGCTGACTAGAAAATATCACCTGAACATCTCTATGTAAAAAAGAAAGATATTTTACCTCAAAAGTTCCTCAGTAGCCACATCCCATTGTAAAGGACTTCTAAGCAGCATATCAGTATGTCTGTCCCGGGACAGCTGAAGGGATGAGCCTCATGCACTCTCATCTTATTTACAAATTCAGTGTAAGGAAGTTTACAATTAAATCTCATGAGAGTTAAGTGAAATCTCATGAGATCACAGTAAAAGAGTTCATGACCTCAGCACTGCTGATGCTGATTGGCTGCTGTCCATTTCTTCATTTTTTTTTACCTGCAGCTGGGCTGCAGCTGAGTATAACTTTTCACACAGAACTTACTCTGCTGAACTGAGGAGCTTGTGAGGTAAAATATCTTCTTTTTTACATAGAGATGCTCATGTGATATTGTCTTGTCAGCTTTTTACAGTTATACTGCATCAGTTTCAAGTGATTTAGCATATGAGTATTATGTCCCTTTAATGCTGATACAGTGAGTATGAAGTATATATTTGATGCTGATACAGTGAGTATGAAATATTTATCTAATTCTGATACAGTGAGTATGAAGTATCTATCTGATGCTGAAACAGTAAGTATGAAGTATCTATCTGATGCTGATACAGTGAGTATGAAGTATCTATCTGATGCTGATACAGTGAGTATAAAGTCTCTATTTGATGCTGATACAGTGAGTATAAAGTATCTAACTGATGCTGATACAGTGAGTATGAAGTATCTACTTGATGCTGATACAGTGAGTATGAAGTATATATCTGATGTTGATACAGTGAGTATGAAGTATCTATCTGATGCTGATACAGTGAGTATGAAGTATCTATCCGATGCTGATACAGTGAGTATGAATTATGTATCTGATGCTGATACAGTGAGTACGAAATATCTATCTAATGCTGATACAGTGAGTATGAAGTATCTATCTGATGTTGATACAGTGAGTATGAAGTATCTATCTGATGCTGGAACAGTGAGTATGAAGTATCTATCTAATACTAATACAGTGAGTATGAAGTATCTATCTAATGTTGATACAGTGAGTATGAAGTATCTATAGGATGCTGATACAGTGAGTATAAAGTATCTAACTGATGCTGATACAGTGAGTATGAAGTATGTATCTAAAGTTGATACAGTGAGTATGAAGTATCTATCTGATGCTGATTGAATGAGTATGAAGTATCTATCTGATACTGGAACAGTGAGTATGAAGTATCTATCTAATGCTGATACAGTGAGTATGAAGTATCTATCTAATGCTGATACAGTGAGTATAAAGTTTCTAACTGATGCTGATACAGTGAGTATGAAGTATGCTGATAGAGTGCGTATGAAGTACCTATCTGATACTGGAACAGTGAGTATGAAGTATCTATTTAATGCTGATACAGTGAGTATGAAGTATCTATCTGATGCTGATACAGTGAGTATGATGTATCTATATGATGCTGATAGAGTGAGTATGAAGTATCTATCTGATGCGATACAGTGAGTATGAAGTATCTATTTAATGCCGATACAGTGAGTATGAAGTATCTATCTGATGCTGATACAGTGAGTATGAAGTGTCTATCTGATGCTGATACAGTGAATATGAATTATCTATCTGATGCTAATACAGTGTGTATAAAGTATGTATTTAATGCTGATAAAGTGAGTATGAAGTATCTATTTAATGCTGATACAGTGAGTATGAAGTATCTCTTTGAGGCTGATACAGTAAGTATAAAGTATCTAACTGATGCTGATACAGTGAGTATGAAGTATCTATCTGATGCTGATACAGTGAGTATGAGATATCTAACTGATGCTGTTACAGTGAGTATGAATGATATATCTGATGCTGATACAGTGAGTATGAGGTATCTAACTGATGCTGTTACAGTGAGCATGAAGTATCTATCTGATGCCGATACAGTGAGTATCAAGTATCTATTTAATGCCGATACAGTGAGTATGAAGTATCTATCTGATGCTGATACAGTGAGTATGAAGTGTCTATCTGATGCTGATACAGTGAATATGAATTATCTATCTGATGCTGATACAGTGTGTATAAAGTATCTATTTAATGCTGATAAAGTGAGTATGAAGTATCTATTTAATGCTGATACAGTGAGTATGAAGTATCTCTTTGAGGCTGATACAGTAAGTATAAAGTATCTAACTGATGCTATTACTGTGAGTATGAAGTATCTATCTGATGCTGATACAGTGAGTATGAGGTATCTAACTGATGCTGTTACAGTGAGTATGAAGTATCTATCTGATGCTGATACAGTGAGTATGAAGTATCTATCTAATGCTGATAGAGTTAGTATGAAGTATCTATCTGATGCTGATACAGTGAGTATGAAGAATTTATTTAATGCTGATACAGTGAGTATGAAGTATATATTTAATGATGATACAGTGAGTATGAAGTATCTATCTAATGCTTATACAGTGAGTATGAAGTATCTATCTAATGCTGATACAGTGAGTATTAAGTATCTATTTGATGCTGATACAGTGAGTATGAAGTATCTATTTAATGCTGATACGGTGAGTATGAAGTATCTATCTGATGCTGATACAGTGAGTATGAAGTATCTATCTGATGCTGATAGAGTGAATATGAAGTATCTATCTGATGCTGATACAGTGAGTATGGATTATCCATAGGATTCTGATACAGTGAGTATAAAGTATCTAACTGATGCTGATACAGTGAGTATGAAGTATGTATCTAAAATTGATACAGTGAGTATGAAGTATCTATCTGATGCTGATTGAATGAGTATGAAGTATCTATCTGATACTGGAACAGTGAGTATGAAGTATCTATCTAATGCTGATACAGTGAGTATGAAGTATCTATCTAATGCTGATACAGTGAGTATAAAGTTTCTAACTGATGCTGATACAGTGAGTATGAAGTATGTATCTAAATATTATACGGTGAGTATGAAGTATCTATCTGATGCTGATAGAGTGCGTATGAAGTATCTATAGGATGCTGATACAGTGAGTATAAAGTATCTAACTGATGCTGATACAGTGAGTATGAAGTATGTATCTGATGCTGGAACAGTGAGTATGAAGTATCTATTTGACGATTATATGAGTAAAAAAAGTATCTATTTGAGGCTGGTACAATGAGTATAAAGTATCTATTTGACACTTATACAATGAGTTTGAAGTATCTATCTAATGCTGATACAGTGAGTATGAAGTATCTATAGGATGCTGATACAGTGAGTATAAAGTATCTAACTGATGCTGATACAGTGAGTATGAAGTATGTATCTGATGCTGATTGAATGAGTATGAAGTATCTATCTGATACTGGAACAGTGAGTATGAAGTATCTATCTAATGCTGATACAGTGATTATGAAGTATCTATCTAATGCTGATACAGTGAGTATAAAGTTTCTAACTGATGCTGATACAGTGAGTATGAAGTATGCTGATAGAGTGTGTATGAAGTACCTATCTGATACTGGAACAGTGAGTATGAAGTATCTATTTAATGCTGATACAGTGAGTATGAAGTATCTATCTGATGCTGATACAGTGAGTATGATGTATCTATATGATGCTGATAGAATGAGTATGAAGTATCTATCTGATGCCGATACAGTGAGTATGAAGTATCTATTTAATGCCGATACAGTGAGTATGAAGTATCTATCTGATGCTGATACAGTGAGTATGAAGTGTCTATCTGATGCTGATACAGTGAATATGAATTATCTATCTGATGCTAATACAGTGTGTATAAAGTATGTATTTAATGGTGATAAAGTGAGTATGAAGTATCTATTTAATGCTGATACAGTGAGTATGAAGTATCTCTTTGAGGCTGATACAGTAAGTATAAAGTATCTAACTGATGCTGATACAGTGAGTATGAAGTATCTATCTGATGCTGATACAGTGAGTATGAGATATCTAACTGATGCTGTTACAGTGAGTATGAATGATATATCTGATGCTGATACAGTGAGTATGAGGTATCTAACTGATGCTGTTACAGTGAGTATGAAGAATCTATCTGATGCCTATACAGTGAGTATCAAGTATCTATTTAATGCCGATACAGTGAGTATGAAGTATCTATCTGATGCTGATACAGTGAGTATGAAGTGTCTATCTGATGCTGATACAGTGAATATGAATTATCTATCTGATGCTGATACAGTGTGTATAAAGTATCTATTTAATGCTGATAAAGTGAGTATGAAGTATCTATTTAATGCTGATACAGTGAGTATGAAGTATCTCTTTGAGGCTGATACAGTAAGTATAAAGTATCTAACTGATGCTATTACAGTGAGTATGAAGTATCTATCTGATGCTGATACAGTGAGTATGAGGTATCTAACTGATGCTGTTACAGTGAGTATGAAGTATCTATCTGATGCTGATACAGTGAGTATGAAGTATCTATCTGATGCTGATACAGTGAGTATGAAGTATCTATCTAATGCTGATAGAGTTAGTATGAAGTATCTATCTGATGCTGATACAGTTAGTATGACGAATTTATTTAATGCTGATACAGTGAGTATGAAGTATATATTTAATGATGATACAGTGAGTATGAAGTATCTATCTAATGCTTATACAGTGAGTATGAAGTATCTATCTGATGCTGATACAGTGAGTATTAAGTATCTATTTGATGCTGATACAGTGAGTATGAAGTATCTATTTAATGCTGATACAGTGAGTATGAAGTATCTATCTGATGCTGATAGAGTGAATATGAAGTATCTATCTGATGCTGATACAGTGAGTATGAAGTATCTATAGGATTCTGATACAGTGAGTATAAAGTATCTAACTGATGCTGATACAGTGAGTATGAAGTATGTATCTAAAGTTGATACATTGAGTATGAAGTATCTATCTGATGCTGATTGAATGAGTATGAAGTATCTATCTGATACTGGAACAGTGAGTATGAAGTATCTATCTAATGCTGATACAGTGAGTATGAAGTATCTATCTAATGCTGATACAGTGAGTATAAAGTTTCTAACTGATGCTGATACAGTGAGTATGAAGTATGTATCTAAAGATTATACGGTGAGTATGAAGTATCTATCTGATGCTGATAGAGTGCATATGAAGTACCTATCTGATACTGGAATAGTGAGTATGAAGTATCTATTTGACGATTATATGAGTAAAAAAGTATCTATTTGAGGCTGGTACAATGAGTATAAAGTATCTATTTGACACTTATACAATGAGTTTGAAGTATTTATCTAATGCTGATACAGTGAGTATGAAGTATCTATAGGATGCTGATACAGTGAGTATAAAGTATCTAACTGATGCTGATACAGTGAGTATGAAGTATGTATCTAAAGTTGATACAGTGAGTATGAAGTATCCATCTGATGCTGATTGAATGAGTATGAAGTATCTATCTGATACTGGAACAGTGAGTATGAAGTATCTATCTAATGCTGATACAGTGAGTATGAAGTATCTATCTAATGCTGATACAGTGAGTATAAAGTTTCTAACTGATGCTGATACAGTGAGTATGAAGTATGTATCTAAAGATTATACGGTGAGTATGAAGTATCTATCTGATGCTGATAGAGTGCGTATGAAGTACCTATCTGATACTGGAACAGTGAGTATGAAGTATCTATCTGATGCCGATACAGTAAGTATCAAGTATCTATTTAATGCCGATACAGTGAGTATGAAGTATCTATCTGATGCTGATACAGTGAGTATGAAGTGTCTATCTGATGCTGATACAGTGAATATGAATTATCTATCCTATGCTGATACAGTGTGTATAAAGTATCTATTTAATGCTGATAAAGTGAGTATGAAGTATCTATTTAATGCTGATACAGTGAGTATGAAGTATCTCTTTGAGGCTGATACAGTAAGTATAAAGTATCTAACTGATGCTATTACAGTGAGTATGAAGTATCTATCTGATGCTGATACAGTGAGTATGAAGTGTCTATCTGATGCTGATACAGTGAATATGAATTATCTATCCGATGCTGATACAGTGTGTATAAAGTATCTATTTAATGCTGATAAAGTGAGTATGAAGTATCTATTTAATGCTGATACAGTGAGTATGAAGTATCTCTTTGAGGCTGATACAGTAAGTATAAAGTATCTAACTGATGCTGATACAGTGAGTATGAAGTATCTATCTGATGCTGATACAGTGAGTATGAGATATCTAACTGATGCTGTTACAGTGAGTATGAATGATATATCTGATGCTGATACAGTGAGTATGAGGTATCTAACTGATGCTGTTACAGTGAGTATGAAGAATCTATCTGATGCCTATACAGTGAGTATCAAGTATCTATTTAATGCCGATACAGTGAGTATGAAGTATCTATCTGATGCTGATACAGTGAGTATGAAGTGTCTATCTGATGCTGATACAGTGAATATGAATTATCTATCTGATGCTGATACAGTGTGTATAAAGTATCTATTTAATGCTGATAAAGTGAGTATGAAGTATCTATTTAATGCTGATACAGTGAGTATGAAGTATCTCTTTGAGGCTGATACAGTAAGTATAAAGTATCTAACTGATGCTATTACAGTGAGTATGAAGTATCTATCTGATGCTGATACAGTGAGTATGAGGTATCTAACTGATGCTGTTACAGTGAGTATGAAGTATCTATCTGATGCTGATACAGTGAGTATGAAGTATCTAATGCTGATAGAGTTAGTATGAAGTATCTATCTGATGCTGATACAGTGAGTATGAAGAATTTATTTAATGCTGATACAGTGAGTATGAAGTATATATTTAATGATGATACAGTGAGTATGAAGTATCTATCTAATGCTTATACAGTGAGTATGAAGTATCTATCTGATGCTGATACAGTGAGTATTAAGTATCTATTTGATGCTGATACAGTGAGTATGAAGTATCTATTTAATGCTGATACAGTGAGTATGAAGTATCTATCTGATGCTGATAGAGTGAATATGAAGTATCTATCTGATGCTGATACAGTGAGTATGAAGTATCTATAGGATTCTGATACAGTGAGTATAAAGTATCTAACTGATGCTGATACAGTGAGTATGAAGTATGTATCTAAAGTTGATACATTGAGTATGAAGTATCTATCTGATGCTGATTGAATGAGTATGAAGTATCTATCTGATACTGGAACAGTGAGTATGAAGTATCTATCTAATGCTGATACAGTGAGTATGAAGTATCTATCTAATGCTGATACAGTGAGTATAAAGTTTCTAACTGATGCTGATACAGTGAGTATGAAGTATGTATCTAAAGATTATACGGTGAGTATGAAGTATCTATCTGATGCTGATAGAGTGCGTATGAAGTACCTATCTGATACTGGATTAGTGAGTATGAAGTATCTATTTGACGATTATATGAGTAAAAAAGTATCTATTTGAGGCTGGTACAATGAGTATAAAGTATCTATTTGACACTTATACAATGAGTTTGAAGTATCTATCTAATGCTGATACAGTGAGTATGAAGTATCTATAGGATGCTGATACAGTGAGTATAAAGTATCTAACTGATGCTGATACAGTGAGTATGAAGTATGTATCTAAAGTTGATACAGTGAGTATGAAGTATCCATCTGATGCTGATTGAATGAGTATGAAGTATCTATCTGATACTGGAACAGTGAGTATGAAGTATCTATCTAATGCTGATACAGTGAGTATGAAGTATCTATCTAATGCTGATACAGTGAGTATAAAGTTTCTAACTGATGCTGATACAGTGAGTATGAAGTATGTATCTAAAGATTATACGGTGAGTATGAAGTATCTATCTGATGCTGATAGAGTGCGTATGAAGTACCTATCTGATACTGGAACAGTGAGTATGAAGTATCTATCTGATGCCGATACAGTAAGTATCAAGTATCTATTTAATGCCGATACAGTGAGTATGAAGTATCTATCTGATGCTGATACAGTGAGTATGAAGTGTCTATCTGATGCTGATACAGTGAATATGAATTATCTATCCTATGCTGATACAGTGTGTATAAAGTATCTATTTAATGCTGATAAAGTGAGTATGAAGTATCTATTTAATGCTGATACAGTGAGTATGAAGTATCTCTTTGAGGCTGATACAGTAAGTATAAAGTATCTAACTGATGCTATTACAGTGAGTATGAAGTATCTATCTGATGCTGATACAGTGAGTATGAGGTATCTAACTGATGCTGTTACAGTGAGTATGAAGTATCTATCTGATGCTGATACAGTGAGTATGAAGTATCTATCTGATGCTGATACAGTGAGTATTAAGTATCTATTTGATGCTGATACAGTGAGTATGAAGTATCTATTTAATGCTGATACAGTGAGTATGAAGTATCTATCTGATGCTGATAGAGTGAATATGAAGTATCTATCTGATGCTGATACAGTGAGTATGAAGTATCTATAGGATTCTGATACAGTGAGTATAAAGTATCTAACTGATGCTGATACAGTGAGTATGAAGCATTTATTTAATGCTGATACAGTGAGTATGAAGTATATATTTAATGATGATACAGTGAGTATGAAGTATCTATCTAATGCTTATACAGTGAGTATGAAGTATCTATCTGATGCTGATACAGTGAGTATTAAGTATCTACTTGATGCTGATACAGTGAGTATGAAGTATCTAATTAATGCTGATACAGTGAGTATGAAGTATCTATCTGATGCTGATAGAGTGAATATGAAGTATCTATCTGATGCTGATACAGTGAGTATGAAGTATCTATAGGATTCTGATACAGTGAGTATAAAGTATCTAACTGATGCTGATACAGTGAGTATGAAGTATGTATCTAAAGTTGATACAGTGAGTATGAAGTATCTATCTAATGCTGATAGAGTTAGTATGAAGTATCTATCTGATGCTGATACAGTGAGTATGAAGAATGTATTTAATGCTGATACAGTGAGTATGAAGTATATATTTAATGATGATACAGTGAGTATGAAGTATCTATCTAATGCTTATACAGTGAGTATGAAGTATCTATCTGATGCTGATACAGTGAGTATTAAGTATCTATTTGATGCTGATACAGTGAGTATGAAGTATCTATTTAATGCTGATACAGTGAGTATGAAGTATCTATCTGATGCTGATAGAGTGAATATGAAGTATCTATCTGATGCTGATACAGTGAGTATGAAGTATCTATAGGATTCTGATACAGTGAGTATAAAGTATCTAACTGATGCTGATACAGTGAGTATGAAGTATGTATCTAAAGTTGATACAGTGAGTATGAAGTATCTATCTGATGCTGATTGAATGAGTATGAAGTATCTATCTGATACTGGAACAGTGAGTATGAAGTATCTATCTAATGCTGATACAGTGAGTATGAAGTATCTATCTAATGCTGATACAGTGAGTATTAAGTTTCTAACTGATGCTGATACAGTGAGTATGAAGTATGTATCTAAAGATTATACGGTGAGTATGAAGTATCTATCTGATGCTGATAGATTGCGTATGAATTACCTATCTGATACTAGAACAGTGAGTATGAAGTATCTATTTGACGATTATATGAGTAAAAAAAGTATCTATTTGAGGCTGGTACAATGAGTATAAAGTATCTATTTGACACTTATACAATGAGTTTGAAGTATCTATCTAATGCTGATACAGTGAGTATGAAGTATCTATAGGATGCTGATACAGTGAGTATAAAGTATCTATTTAATGCCGATACAGTGAGTATGAAGTATCTATCTGATGCTGATACAGTGAGTATGAAGTGTCTATCTGATGCTGATACAGTGAATATGAATTATCTATCTGATGCTGATACAGTGTGTATAAAGTATCTATTTAATGCTGATAAAGTGAGTATGAAGTATCTATTTAATGCTGATACAGTGAGTTTGAAGTATCTCTTTGAGGCTGATACAGTATGTATAAAGTATCTAACTGATGCTATTACAGTGAGTATGAAGTATCTATCTTATGCTGATACAGTGAGTATGAGGTATCTAACTGATGCTGTTACAGTGAGTATGAAGTATCTATCTGATGCTGATACAGTGAGTATGACGTATCTATCTAATGCTGAAAGAGTTAGTATGAAGTATCTATCTGATGCTGATACAGTGAGTATGAAGAATTTATTTAATGCTGATACAGTGAGTATGAAGTATCTATCTAATGCTTATACAGTGAGTATGAAGTATCTATCTGATGCTGATACAGTGAGTATTAAGTATCTATTTGATGCTGATACAGTGAGTATGAAGTATCTATTTAATGCTGATACAGTGAGTATGAAGAATTTATTTAATGCTGATACAGTGAGTATGAAGTATATATTTAATGATGATACAGTGAGTATGAAGTATCTATCTAATGCTTATATAGTGAGTTTGAAGTATCTATCTGATGCTGATACAGTGAGTATTAAGTATCTATTTGATGCTGATACAGTGAGTATGAAGTATCTATTTAATGCTGATATAGTGAGTATGAAGTATCTATCTGATGCTGATAGAGTGAATATGAAGTATCTATCTGATGCTGATACAGTGAGTATGAAGTATCTATAGGATTCTGATACAGTGAGTATCAAGTATCTAACTGATGCTGATACAGTGAGTATGAAGTATGTATCTAAAGTTGATACAGTGAGTATGAAGTATCTATTTGACGATTATATGAGTAAAAAAAGTATCTATTTGAGGCTGGTACAAAGAGTATAAAGTATCTATTTGACACTTATACAATGAGTTTGAAGTATCTATCTAATGCTGATACAGTGAGTATGAAGTATCTATAGGATGCTGATACAGTGAGTATAAAGTATCTAACTGATGCTGATACAGTGAGTATGAAGTATGTATCTAAAGTTGATACACTGAGTATGAAGTATCTATCTGATGCTGATTGAATGAGTATGAAGTATCTATCTGATACTGGAACAGTGAGTATGAAGTATCTATCTAATGCTGATACAGTGAGTATGAAGTATCTATCTAATGCTGATACAGTAAGTATAAAGTTTCTAACTGATGCTGATACAGTGAGTATGAAGTATGTATCTAAAGATTATACGGTGAGTATGAAGTATCTATCTGATGCTGATAGAGTGCGTATGAAGTACCTATCTGATACTGGAACAGTGAGTATGAAGTATCTATCTGATGCAGATACAGTGAGTATGAATTTTCTATCTGATACTGGAACAGTGAGTATGAAGTATCTATCTGATGCAGATACAGTGAGTATGAATTTTCTATCTGATGCTGACACAGTGAGTATAAAGTATCTATTTAATGCTGATAAAGTGAGTATGAAGTATCTATTTAATGCTGATACAGTGAGTATGAAGTATCTCTTTTATGCTGATACAGTAAGTATAAAGTATCTAACTGATGCTGATACAGTGAGTATGAAGTATCTATCTGATGCTGATATAGTGAGTATGAAGTATCTATCTGATGCCGATACAGTGAGTATGAAATATCTATTTAATGCTGATACAGTGAGTATGAAGTATCTATCTGATGCTGATACAGTGAGTATGATGTATCTATATGATGCTGATAGAGTGAGTATGAAGTATCTATCTGATGCCGATACAGTGAGTATGAAGTATCTATTTAGTGCCGATACAGTGAGTATGAAGTATCTATCTGATGCTGATACAGTGAGTATGAAGTGTCTATCTGATGCTGATACAGTGAATATGAATTATCTATCTGATGCTAATACAGTGTGTATAAAGTATGTATTTAATGCTGATAAAGTGAGTATGAAGTATCTATTTAATGCTGATACAGTGAGTATGAAGTATCTCTTTGAGGCTGATACAGTAAGTATAAAGTATCTAACTGATGCTGATACAGTGAGTATGAATTATCTATCTGATGCTGATACAGTGAGTATGAGATATCTAACTGATGCTGTTACAGTGAGTATGAATGATATATCTGATGCTGATACAGTGAGTATGAGGTATCTAACTGATGCTGTTACAGTGAGTATGAAGTATCTATCTGATGCTGATACAGTGAGTATGAAGTATCTATCTAATGCTGATACAGTGAGTATGAAGTATCTATCTGATGCTGATACAGTGAGTATGAGGTATCTAACTGATGCTGTTACAGTGAGTATGAAGTATCTATCTGATGCTGATACAGTGAGTATGAAGTATCTATCTAATGCTGATAGAGTTAGTATGAAGTATCTATCTGATGCTGATACAGTGAGTATGAAGAATTTATTTAATGCTGATACAGTGAGTATGAAGTATATATTTAATGCTGATACAGTGAGTATGAAGTATCTATCTAATGCTTATACAGTGAGTATGAAGTATCTATCTGATGCTGATAGAGTGCGTATGAAGTACCTATCTGATACTGGAACAGTGAGTATGAAGTATCTATCTGATGCAGATACAGTGAGTATGAATTTTCTATCTGATGCTGACACAGTGAGTATAAAGTATCTATTTAATGCTGATAAAGTGAGTATGAAGTATCTATTTAATGCTGATACAGTGAGTATGAAGTATCTCTTTTATGCTGATACAGTAAGTATAAAGTATCTAACTGATGCTGATACAGTGAGTATGAAGTATCTATCTGATGCTGATATAGTGAGTATGAAGTATCTATCTGATGCCGATACAGTGAGTATGAAATATCTATTTAATGCTGATACAGTGAGTAAGTATCTATCTGATGCTGATACAGTGAGTATGATGTATCTATATGATGCTGATAGAGTGAGTATGAAGTATCTATCTGGTGCCGATACAGTGAGTATGAAGTATCTATTTAATGCCGATACAGTGAGTATGAAGTATCTATCTGATGCTGATACAGTGAGTATGAAGTGTCTATCTGATGCTGATACAGTGAATATGAATTATCTATCTGATGCTAATACAGTGTGTTTAAAGTATCTATTTAATGCTGATAAAGTGAGTATGAAGTATCTATTTAATGCTGATACAGTGAGTATGAAGTATCTCTTTGAGGCTGATACAGTAAGTATAAAGTATCTAACTGATGTTATTACAGTGAGTATGAAGTATCTATCTGATGCTGATACAGTGAGTATGAGGTATCTAACTGATGCTGTTACAGTGAGTATGAAGTATCTATCTGATGCTGATACAGTGAGTATGAAGTATCTATCTAATGCTGATAGAGTTAGTATGAAGTATCTATCTGATGCTGATACAGTGACTATGAAGAATTTATTTAATGCTGATACAGTGAGTATGAAGTATATATTTAATGATGATACAGTGAGTATGAAGTATCTATCTAATGCTTATACAGTGAGTATGAAGTATCTATCTGATGCTGATACAGTGAGTATTAAGTATCTATTTGATGCTGATACAGTGAGTATGAAGTATCTATTTAATGCTGATACAGTGAGTATGAAGTATCTATCTGATGCTGATAGAGTGAATATGAAGTATCTATCTGATGCTGATACAGTGAGTATGAAGTATCTATTTGATGCTGATACAAGGAGCATAAAGTATTTAATGCTTATACAATGAGTATCTATTATAGAATGAGTATAAAGTATCTATTTGACGATTATATGAGTAAAAAAATGTATCTATTTGAGGCTGGTACAATGAGTATAAAGTATCTATTTGACACTTATACAATGAGTTTGAAGTATCTATCTGATGCTGATACAATGAGTATGAGGTATCTATTTGATGCTGATACAGTGAGTTTGAAGTATCTATCTGATGCTGATACAGTGAGTGTACATTATCTATTTGATGATAAAACAGTGAGTATAAAGTATCTCTCTGATGCTGATACAGTGAGTATGAAGTATCTATCTAATGCTGATACAGTGAGTATGAAGTATCTATCTGATGTTGATACAGTGAGTATGAAGTATCTATCTGATGCTGATACAGTGAGTATAAATTATCTATTTGATGCTGATACAGTGAGTATGAAGTATCTATTTGATGCTGATACAGTAAGTTTGAAGTATCTATCTGATGCTGATAAATTGAGTATGAGGTATCTATTTGATGCTGATACAGTGAGTATGAAGTATCTATTTGATGCTGATACAAGGAGCATGAAGTATTTAATGCTGATACAATGAGTATCTATTAGATGCTGGTACAATGAGTATAAAGTATCTATTTGACGCTTATACAATGAATAAAAATGTATCTATTTGAGGCTGCTACAATGATTATAAAGTATCTATTTGACGCTTATACAATGAGTTTGAAGTATCTATCTGATGCTGATACAGTGAGTATGAAGTATCTATCTGATGCTGATACAGTGAGTATTAAGTATCTATTTGATGCTGATACAGTGAGTATGAAGTATCTATTTAATGCTGATACAGTGAGTATGAAGTATCTATCTGATGCTGATAGAGTGAATATGAAGTATCTATCTGATGCTGATACAGTGAGTATGAAGTATCTATTTGATGCTGATACAAGGAGCATGAAGTATTTAATGCTGATACAATGAGTATCTATTAGATGCTGGTACAATGAGTATAAAGTATCTATTTGACGCTTATACAATGAATAAAAATTTATCTATTTGAGGCTGCTACAATGATTATAAAGTATCTATTTGACGCTTATACAATGAGTTTGAAGTATCTATCTGATGCTGATACAGTGAGTATGAAGTATCTATCTGATGCTGATACAGTGAGTATTAAGTATCTATTTGATGCTGATACAGTGAGTATGAAGTATCTATTTAATGCTGATACAGTGAGTATGAAGTATCTATCTGATGCTGATAGAGTGAATATGAAGTATCTATCTGATGCTGATACAGTGAGTATGAAGTATCTATTTGATGCTGATACAAGGAGCATAAAGTATTTAATGCTTATACAATGAGTATCTATTATAGAATGAGTATAAAGTATCTATTTGACGATTATATGAGTAAAAAAATGTATCTATTTGAGGCTGGTACAATGAGTATAAAGTATCTATTTGACACTTATACAATGAGTATGAAGTATCTATCTGATGTTGATACAGTGAGTATGAAGTATCTATCTGATGCTGATACAGTGAGTATAAATTATCTATTTGATGCTGATACAGTGAGTATGAAGTATCTATTTGATGCTGATACAGTAAGTTTGAAGTATCTATCTGATGCTGATAAAGTGAGTATGAGGTATCTATTTGATGCTGATACAGTGAGTATGAAGTATCTATTTGATGCTGATACAAGGAGCATGAAGTATTTAATGCTGATACAATGAGTATCTATTAGATGCTGGTACAATGAGTATAAAGTATCTATTTGACGCTTATACAATGAATAAAAATTTATCTATTTGAGGCTGCTACAATGATTATAAAGTATCTATTTGACGCTTATACAATGAGTTTGAAGTATCTATCTGATGCTGATACAGTGAGTATGAAGTATCTATTTGATGCTGATACAGTGAGTACGAAGTATCTATCTGATGCTGATACAGTGAGTATACATTATCTATTTGATGCTTATACAGTGAGTATGAAGTATCTATTTGATGCTGATACAGTGAGTACGAAGTATCTATCTAATGCTGATACAGTGAGTATGAAATATCTATCTGATGCTGATACAGTGAGTATGAAGTATCTATCTGATGCTGATACAGTGAGTATAAATGATCTATTTGAAGCTGATACAGTGAGTATGAAGTATCTATTTGATGCTGATACAGTGAGTATGAAGTATCTATCTGATGCTGATAAAGTGAGTATGAGGTATCTAATTGATGCTGATACAGTGAGTATGAAGTATCTGATGCTGATGCAAGGAGCATGAAGTATTTAATGCTGATACAATGAGTATCTTTTATACAATGAGTATAAAGTATCTATTTGAGGCTGGTACAATGAGTATAAAGTATCTATTTGACGCTTATAAGATGAGTATAAAGTATCTGTTTGAGGCTGGACTGGTACAATGAGTATAAAGTATCTATTTGACGCTTATACAATGAGTATAAAATATCTATTTGACGCTTATACAATGAGTATAAAGTATCTATTTGAGACTGAAACAATGAGTATAAAGTATCTATTTGAGGCTGGTACAATGAGTATAAAGTATCTATTTGAGACTGATACAATGAGTATAAAGTATCTATTTGAGGCTGGTACAATGAGTATAAAGTATCTATTTGAGACTGATACAATGAGTATAAAGTATCTATTTGAGGCTGGTACAATGAGTATAAAGTATCTATTTGAGGCTGGTACAATGAGTATAAAGTATCTATTTGAGACTGATACAATGAGTATAAAGTATCTATTTGACGCTTATACAATGAGTATTAAGTATCTATTTGAGACTGAAACAATGAGTATAAAGTATCTATTTGAGGCTGGTACAATGAGTATAAAGTATCTATTTGAGACTGATACAATGAGTATAAAGTATCTATTTGAGGCTGGTACAATGAGTATGAAGTTTCTGCAGTACAATCTACTGTCTCTAACATTTTCTGCTTGTTTCTGAAATAACTAATGAAAGACAGTTAATGCGACAGCTTGGTGTGAAAATATATCCCGTTCTTATTTAAGGGGAAATGGCTTATGACGGATACATGAGGATCATATATCACAGCTTGTAAAAAATGGTAATTTCTTTGAACAGTGATGTGTGCTGCCTAATAGTCTATCTATAACTATTATGCCTTGATTTCTCTCGGAGCAGGAAGGTATATGTGCAAATGTGATTGGTTACTCGCTTTTCTTGCAGGAAATTGAGATAATATCACTCATACCATCACTGCATTCAGTGTAATTAACCCATTCTCTGCCAGCTGTGTCTGAATAATATGGGTGTGATTGTCTTAAAGGGACATGAAACCCACATTTTTTCTTTCATTATTTATAAAGAGAAATCAATTTTAAACATCTTTCTAATATACTTCTATTATCTAATTTGTTTTATTATCTTGATATTCTTTGCTGAAAGCATATCTAGATATGCTCAGTAGCTGCTGATTGGTTTCTGAACATAGAAGCCTTGTGTGATTGGCTCACCCATGTGCATTGCTTTTTCTTCAACTAAGGATATCTAAAAAATTAAGCAAAATAAACAATAGAAGTAAATTGTAATGTTGTTTAAATTTGTAGTCTCTATCTGAATCATGAAGGAAAGATTTTGGGTTTAGTGGCCCTTTAACAATAGAGAAGCCATTTTTAACATCAGTCTATAAACATATTTAGTGGTATATGTGATTATATATTACCTGCCAGTCTATCCCTGGGGTTAATGTCTGTTAGTGTCTTGTTACACTCAAAGAAAGAATAACAGGAGGATAATTTAACAAAGCATCAGCAGTGTTGTGTAGTTTACAGTCTCCATACCAAGTATTACACACACCTCATCAACGGGAAGATATGTTTTACACTGTATTAAGCTAAATCCCACAAGTACAACATGGGACCTATAGATCAGGTGCCTTATTACCATCAGAGCGGTGTAATGTGTCACAACATCCAGGTCACTGTGACATCATAGCTCATGTCTAGTCCCATTTTTCAGGTGGCAAAACATGAAACTTTTGTGCTGTGTGCTGAGAGTGAGTATAGGGAGGGGACAATGCAGACACATCATTTCTTATAATAAACGTCTGCTTATTATCACTATGTTTTAACTTGAGCCACCAAATCAGTACAAAGGAAATACTGCCCCTAGGTAGCCCTTGATGAGTATAAAGTATCTATTTGAGACTGAGGGGGCCAGCAGCCCCCTTACAAGCCCTGCTGCCCTCATATGGGATTCTAAACCTGTAACTATCATGCTCGGTGGTACAGGTTTGGGGTTTGGAGACTAGTAGTAGAGGTGACTGGAAACTTGTTGTCATTTTCACTAAAAGGTGCAGATGAAACGCACCCTTTAGTGTTCTTTACTTTCTAAGCATGATCAACACAGGCTAGGCAAGTTTATTGGACTGGCATCTGTACAGTCAAATACTGGACACAACACTTGGATTCTGTGGAGCTGTACAAAGGACTTGGATTCTGTGAAGTTGTACACAGGGCTGGTCACTGGACACAGGACATGAAATCTGTGATGCTGGGCACATGACTTGGAATCTGTGAAACTGAGCACATGAGACACAGGATTTGGAATCTTTAGAGCTGAGCACAGGAGGCACAGGACTTGGAATCTGCATAGCTGAGATCAAGAGACTCAGGACTTGGAACCAGTAGAGCTGATGATAAGAGGCACAGGACTTGGAATCTGTGGAGCTGACCAAAGGAGACACAGCACTGGAAAGTGCGCACACCAGGTCTAGGACAGGAGACATAGGATACACAAGCTGAAGAGAGGTCAGACAGGCCGAGGTCAGCTATCACACTGGCAGACAGGATCCAAAAGGAATAAGAAGACTTGCCAGGTTCAGGAGACAGAACATCACCAAAACAGCATATTGCAGGAGACTAGTCAGAGGCACAAACACAGAGGTGTACCACCATGTCAGGGCAGGGAGTAGTCTGAGAAGCAGCCTTTTATAGAGATGCTGATTAGGTAACTGCCTACATCTGGCAGGTAGGTGGAGCTAGAGAGCCAGTCAGTGCAGGTAGTAGGACTCAGAAACTTTCACACTGAGCCAGAACTCTCCAGTGGCTCAAGAGGGAGGTCAGAAGACTCAGTGACTTGAGGTCCCAGGATCAATTCTAGGCATGGGATGACAGTAACATACTTCATAGTGACTGTTTGATCAGTGTATATATACATTATAAGTTATTTGTAGAGTAGCAACATCTCTGATGAAGCGCATGTGAGCATGCGGGAAACGCGTCAGATCTAACCCTGCACACTGTGGCTGTGTCTTTTACCTGTCTGCTCAATAAATTAACCACTTTGGAAAGAGTTTTGCAGTTCCTCGTTTTTCTCCTATATATATATATATATATATATAAATTTATTTCCCATGTGTGCCTGGTGGGATGACTGGGTCAGTAACACACATAACCTGTTAGTGAAGTATTTTCTAACAGAACCATATGGGAAATGTTTCTGGTTGTTGACAGCTGTAACCATTTGTTTACTCACTGGGCCCAGAATAAGCAACATGCAGGTAACGTTTTTGGTAGGATAAATATGTCATTTTAATATGAACAACTAATAAAGGCTCTTAATAATGGGATTTTGCTAGAGGTTTAGGTAGGGGACATCCTAGACTATAAACTTGACCACAAAACTAAATATCAGGGTGCTGGGAGTTACAGGTGTGGACCACATCTACTACTGTCAATTCCTATTGTAATATTTTTATTGATATCCCATCACCCCTCTCTTTGTCTTGCATAGAACACTGGGCATGTACACAGGAGCTAGCATGTAGATTCAGCAGCTAACAGCAGTGTGGTTTCAGGGTTTACAGTAATTAATGGGGTGCATAGCAGCCTCAGATTTGCCACTGGATTTAGGCAATCTATGCCCCAATGTATGCCTTCAACTTAATATTACGACCACTTGTTCTGGTGATGCTCATCTGAATGTATGTATGCGGTATGTATGTATTTATGTATATGTTTGGGTGTATGTATTTATGTATATGTATTTATGTATATGTATTTATGTATATGTCTGTATGTATGTATTTATGTATATGTTTGTGTGTATATATGTATATGTTTGTGTGTATATATTTATGTATATGTTTGTATGTATGTATTTATGCATATGTTAGTGTGTATATGTGCATGTATATGTTAGTGTGTATATATTTATGTATATGTTTGTGTGTATGTATTTATGTATATGTTTGTGTGTATGTATTTATGTATATGTTTGTGTGTATGTATTTATGTATATGTTTGTGTGTATATATTTATGTATATGTTTGTGTGTATGTATTTATGTATATGTTTGTGTGTATGGTTGTGTATTTTTGCTTCATAAAATTTGCACAATTTGTTCATCAGCCCTGAGAGAGAAAACAAACAAAAAAACACTGTTATTCCTTATTCAATAACGTGTCATAGCTCAGGGTTACCGGGAATATTGTGGGAAGTAGATAAATCTTATTGTTCATCTATTATTATTACAATTATTATTCTTTATTTTTAAAGCGCCAACAGATTCCGCAGCGCTGTCCATGGGTAACAAAGATAAAAGGACAGTACAATATGAGACACCAGACAAAATTTAACAAACAAATACAGGGGGGATTGGGAGCCCTGTTCCCGTGGGAACTATCCATTTGTCTGTCTCTTTCTATTTATTTATTTGCCTTTCTCTCTGCCTATCATTCCCTTTCTCTCTGTCTGTCTGTCTATCTACCTATGTCTGTATATCTCATCTTGTCTGTCTGCCTATCATTCCCTCTCTGTCTGTCTGGCTACTTATGTCTGTGCTTCTCATTATGTATCTCTGCCTATCATTCCCCCTCTCTGTTGGTCTGTCTATCTACTCAGCTCTGTGCTACTCATTGTGTCTTTCTGCATTCAACCTCTCTACCACTGCTATCTATCTATCTATCTATCTATCTATCTATCTATCTATCTATCTATCTATCACCTTTCTCTCTGCCTGTCTTTCTGTCTATCTACTTATCTCATGCTTCTCAATTCTCATCTTATCACTCAGCCTCTCTTTCTGTCTGTCTCTCTACTTGTATATCTTTCCATCTCTCCATCTGCTTCCTGTCTATATGACTATCTGTCTTCTTCTCATCTTGTTTATTTGCCTGTCTGTCTATCTATCTATCTGTCTTCTTCTGATCATGTTTATTTGCCTGTCTGTCTATCTATCTGTCTTCTTCTCATCTTGTTTATTTGCCTGTCTGTCTATCTATCTATCTATCTATCTATCTATCTGTCTGTCTGTCTGTCTGTCTGTCTTCTTCTCATCTTGTTTATTTGCCTGTCTGTCTATCTATCTGTCTTCTTCTCATCTTGTTTATTTGCCTGTCTATCTGTCTGTCTCTCTTTCTCATAGCCACTCTCCCTGGATGTCTAACTATCTGTCTAATTATCTGCCTATCTGCTTGCTAATGATAACCAACGGCTACTAAATCCCCTTTATGACCTGTCACACTTTACCATTTGTTCACTGTTTTTATTGGCTACTTTATACTAAACTTTTTTTTTTTTTTTCTATGTTTTATTTGTCTAAGATACATGTTTGCATGTGAAATCAGCTTGGCAAACATTCAATATTCGTTTAGAAAGAAAAAATGCAGCCTTGCGTTTGTTATTTTTAATGAATGTACCAAAACATTCACCGATGCCTACTCATTTTCAGCTGTGTCTGTGACTAATGTATTGATATATTGATATATACAGCAGGTATATAACAAGCTGGTATATTTAACTCATTACTTTACTTGTACTTGTTACAAAACGGTAACTGAAGACTATAAAAATACATTTATAAAATACTGAAGAACAGCCATAATTTGTGAAGTCTCATTTTTTGAATATAGAATTTGCTTAAAACATATATTCATTGAATTGCTTTAACTATTTGTTACTGGGATTATTTTAAGTGCACTTGAGGAATTGAGCAAGGAACCGATTCATTTTCTCATAGTTCTGGTTATCTGCTTAGCTATTGGGCCCTGTCTGACGATGTGGGAAGTTTTTTATTAGAGAGGTAGATATGTTAATTTAAAATAATATAAAATATAGAGTAAGTCAAAATTAAACTTTTGTGATTCAGATAAACATGTGATTTTAACCCTTTTGCTGCTACGCCTTTTTTTACCCCAGCGCTGAGCCAATTTTGAGCTTTTTTTGCTACCTACATTTAAGCCCTATTGTAAGTCAAATTTCAGTGAATGACCCACACAAATATTATAGGTTTTTTTTGAGGGGGCCCAGCAGATTCACAATATGACATTATTATATTTATATTCAGGACATGTGAGATAGCTGCGACAAAAAATAAATAAATCTATAATTGTTTCTTCGATTTTAGTAAAAAATTCTGAGAATGGCCACGTGACAACTGTAATCACCTTACTAAATTGTCATCAGGTGTAGCCACATGTGAAATAGGGGCCCATTGTTCAGTACTTTTTTATCTCAATGTGTTTACAAGACCACCAAGAGATTATTTTTCAAATGAGGGGTCTTGGAGGTTTGTAGCCGCTATGGAAGCTGAGATTGAGGGGATTGAAGAACCTCCCCCCACCCAGCTCGCTAGCAGCTACACTGAGCTTCCCGGTTCACCCCCTTTGTGGTGTCACCGCACGCATAAGTGGTGACTTCACCGGCACTCCCATGAAGCCTTGGAGTGCCGCTCACTAGGCCACCAACAATCCCTGGCCTGTATTGAGGGGGATCACCGAAGGGTTGACATGAGCCTACAGGTAGATATGTGCATCATGAGGGCACCTTTTTAGGGTAAACAACTTTTCAAGGTACTTCTATTATGTAATTTGTTTTGTTTTCTTGGTATCCTTTGTGAAAATCTACCTAGGTAGGCTCAGGAGCAACAATGTACTACTCGGAGCTAGCTGCTGATTGGTGGCTGCACATTTATGCCTCTTGTCAATGTCTCACCTGATGTCTCAGCTAACTCCCATAGGGTAATGCTGCTCTTTCAACAAATGATACCAAGAGAATAAAGCAAATTTGATAATAGAAGTAAATTGTAAAGTTGTTTAAAATTAAATGTTCTATCTAAACCGTGAAATTATTTTTAAGGGTTTCCTGCCCCTTTAAAGGAACGGTCTACACCAAAATTGTTATTGTTTAAAAAGATAGATAATCCATTTATTAACCATTCCCCAGTTTTTCATCACCAACACAGTTATATTAATACTTTTTACCTCTGAGATTACCTTGTATCTAAGCCTCTGCCTACTGCCCCCTTATCTCAGTGCTTTTTACAAACTTATATTTTAGCCAATCAGTGCTGACTCATAAATAACTCCATGGGAGTGACCACAATATTATCTCTATATGACACAGATGAACTAGCTCTGTCTAGCTGTGAAAAATTGTCAAAATGAACTGAGATAAGAGGCGGCCTTCAAGGGCTTAGAAATTAGCATACCCTACCTAGGTTTAACTTTCAACAAAGAATACCAAGTGAACAAAGCAAATTTGATGTTAAAATAAATGGGAAAGCTGTTTAAAATTGCATTCTCTATCTGAATCTGAATCATAAAAGTTTAATTTCGACTAGACTGTGGCTTTTATTGCCAAATAAAGGTCCAAATTCATTCCAAAATTGCTGAAAAACATAATTTATGTAAGAACTTACCTGATAAATTAATTTCTTTCATATTAGCAAGAGTCCATGAGCTAGTGACGTATGGGATATACATTCCTACCAGGAGGGGCAAAGTTTCCCAAACCTCAAAATGCCTATAAATACACCCCTCACCACACCCACAAATCAGTTTAACGAATAGCCAAGAAGTGGGGTGATAAGAAAAAAGTGCGAAAGCATAAAAAACAAGGAATTGGAATAATTGTGCTTTATACAAAAGAATCATAACCGCCACAAAAAAGGGTGGGCCTCATGGACTCTTGCTAATATGAAAGAAATGAATTTATCAGGTAAGTTCTTACATAAATTATGTTTTCTTTCATGTAATTAGCAAGAGTCCATGAGCTAGTGACGTATGGGATAATGACTACCCAAGATGTGGATCTTCCACGCAAGAGTCACTAGAGAGGGAGGGATAAAATAAAGACAGCCAATTCCGCTGAAAAATAATCCACACCCAAAATAAAGTTTAAATCTTATAATGAAGAAAACTGAAATTATAAGCAGAAGAATCAAACTGAAACAGCTGCCTGAAGTATTTTTCTACCAAAAACTGCTTCAGAAGAAGAATACACATCAAAATGGTAGAATTTAGTAAAAGTATGCAAAGAAGACCAAGTTGCTGCTTTGCAAATCTGATCAATCGAAGCTTCATTCCTAAACGCCCAGGAAGTAGAAACTGACCTAGTAGAATGAGCTGTAATCCTTTGAGGCGGAGATTTACCCGACTCGACATAAGCATGATGAATTAAAGATTTCAACCAAGATGCCAAAGAAATGGCAGAGGCCTTCTGACCTTTCCTAGAGCCGGAAAAGATAACAAATAGACTAGAAGTCTTTCGGAAATTCTTAGTAGCTTCAACATAATATTTCAAAGCTCTAACTACATCCAAAGAATGCAATGATCTCTCCTTAGAATTCTTAGGATTAGGACATAATGAAGGAACCACAATTTCTCTACTAATGTTGTTAGAATTCACAACCTTAGATAAAAATTTAAAAGATGTTCGCAACACCGCCTTATCCTGATGGAAAATCAGAAAAGGAGATTCACAAGAAAGAGCCGATAATTCAGAAACTCTTCTAGCAGAAGAGATGGCCAAAAGAAAACAAAACTTTCCAAGAAAGTAATTTAATGTCCAGTGAATGCATAGGTTCAAACGGAAGAGCTTGAAGAGCCCCCAGAACCAAATTCAAACTCCAAGGAGGAGAAATTGACTTAATAACATTTTTTATACGAACCAAAGCTTATACAAAACAATGAATATCAGGAAGAATAGCAATCCTTCTGTGAAAAAGAACAGAAAGAGCAGAGATTTGTCCTTTCAAGGAACTTGCAGACAAACCTTTATCCAAACCATCCTGAAGAAACTGAAAAATTCTCGGAATTCTAAAAGAATGCCAGGAAAAATGATGAGAAAGACACCAAGAAATGTAAGTCTTCCAGACTCGATAATATATCTTCCTAGATACAGATCTACGAGCCTGTAACATAGTATTAATCACAGAGTCAGAGAAACCTCTTTGACTAAGAATCAAGCGTTCAATCTCCATACCTTTAAATTTAAGGATTTGAGATCCTGATGGTAAAAAAGGACCTTGTGACAGAAGGACTGGTCTTAACGGAAGAGTCCACGGTTGGCAAGAAGCCATGCGGACAAGATCCGTATACCAAAACCTGTGAGACCATGCTGGAGCCACCAGCAGAAAAAACGAGCATTCCTTCAGAATCTTGGAGATTACTCTTGGAAGAAGAACTAGAGGCGGAAAGATATAGGCAGGATGATACTTCCAAGGAAGTGACAATGCATTCACTGCTTCCGCCTGAGGATCCCTGGATCTGGACAGATACCTGGGAAGTTTCTTGTTTAGATGAGAAGCCATCAGATCTATTTCTGGAAGTCCCCACATTTGAACAATCTGAAGAAACACCTCTGGGTGAAGAGACCATTCCAGTATTCGAGATACTTCTTTCATAGCCAGAGGACTGTGAGTCCCTCCTTGATGATTGACATATGCCACAGTTGTGACATTGTCTGTCTGAAAACAAATGAACGATTCTCTCTTTAGAAGAGGCCATGACTGAAGAGCTTCTGAAAATTGCAAAAATAATTGATTGGTAATCTCACCTCCTGAGATTTCCCAAACCCCTTGTGCTGTCAGAAACCCCCATACAGCTCCCCAACCTGTCAGACTTGCACCTGTTGAGATCACAGTCCAGGTTGGAAGAAAAAAAGAAGCCCCCTGAACTAAACGATGGTGGTCTGTACCATGTCAGAGGGTGTCGAACAATCAGTTTTAAAGATATTAAATGAGATATCTTTGTATAATCCCGGCACCACTGGTTCAGCATACAGAGCTGAAGAGGTTGCATGTGAAAATGAGCAAAGGGGAACACGTCCAATGCAGCAGTCATAAGAACCTAGAATTTCCATGCATAAGGCTACCGAAGGGAATGATTGAGACTGAAGGTTTCGATAAGCTGAAACCAATTTCAGATGTCTCCTGACCAACAGAGACAGAGTCATGGACACTGAATCTATCCGGAAATCTAAAAAAGGTTACTCTTGTCTGAGGAATCAACAAACTGATTGGTTAATTGATCCTCCAACCATGTTCTTGAAGAAACAACACTCATAAAAAGCTGGAAAGGATCTTTCCATTGAAAATGAGCAAAGGGAATTGAATCCAATGCTGTTAAAACTTCTATGCATATATAGCAACTGAAGGAAATAATAGAGACTAAAGGTACTGACAGACGGAACCCAATACAAATTGTCCCTTGTCTGATAGAGACAAAGATAGTGACATAAACCATCTGGAAACCTAAAAAAAAAGGTTACCCTTGCGTGAGGAATTGAGAGCTTTTGAAAAAAGATCCTCTAACTATGTCCTGAAGAGCAAGTGAAACATATGAGAATCCGCATCCTCAGGAAATAATCTGAATGAAAACAGAAAAATGAAGAATACGCATTTATTGTATCTAAAGAAAACAAATAATGCTATCAATGACCACAAAAAGGCAGAATAGTTTGAATAAAACTCCAAAACCCAGTTCCTAGAAAAGGAACTGGAATAAAAACCCCAGAAGATTCCAGGTCTGAGCAGCGCTTGAACCCCATGGGTACCCAGCCATGCCTCAACAGTATCCAAAATATATAGGACAGAAACACACTGAAAGAAAGTGTTAGCCTTACTGGAATAAAATCAAAGAAATTTTGACAAAATAGAACCAAATAAATTTCAAAGAAGTCTTAACCTGCCCCTTACCAGCCAAGCTGGAATACGGCATGTGCATCGCAACATTAGGGAGCTAATTTCGAACCCCAATTAAAAACATGTTACTTGGGAAAGAACTCAGGATTCGTTCCTTAATAAGAACAACCAAACTAGTATAAGCTTAAAGTTTTAGTCTTAGAATTCAATCTTGAAGCCAATAGTAACAGTTAAGAATTGAATCCAATTATAATTGATTATCTTAGAACAAAATAAATATGGATTTTTTTTTTAATTTTTTTTTTAAATCACAGAATTCTTCTAGCTAAAATAGCTAAAGACATAGATTAACCCTCATTTGCGAATATATTCAATAAAATGAAGACACAAATGAAATCATTAGCATGATAGTCCAGTTTAAAGGACCAGTCAAAACAGAGGACTTGCAAAACAACAAGACAAATGCAACAGCACCTAGTCTAGTAAATGTTGTCCCTTAACAATGCTAAAATAAATCATGATCTGATACTTGATCTTAAAGTAAACAGAAAAAATGAAGCAATTGCAATATCACAGGACCAAGAAAAGTACCTGAAACTAAATAATTTTCCAAAAATAAGATACAACTATATAAAGGAAAATAAATACTATTTTGTTATAAAAACAATAGCATAATTAGTAGGAGTAGAGATAGCTCCAATAAATTGGAGAACCCTCCAAATTGAATTTAACTGCTGACAAAGAATATAGTTTAAAAATAAAAGGCAATTCTCAGCCTATTCCATTTCCTAGTATGGGGAATTGGAAAGAAAACCTCTGAAATCACAGAAGAAATAAAAAGGCAGAAATAGTGTCAGCTAGTCTTAAAGAACTAGTTACCTTAATATCCAAAATAATCAACACCTCTTCAACAAAGAACAAATGTACTTTAATAATAAAAAAATTATATAAAAAAGTAGATTTGTTAGTGTCAATATCTGATGAAGAGAATTTCTGAAAGAGAAAAAAACATCATCAGAGAAGGATAAATCAGTATGTTTTTGGTCATTTGAAACTTCAATAATTAAAAAAGAAGTGAAAAAGACCTAAAAATCGTATTAGAAGGCACAAAGTCAGACATAGCCTTAATCAGAAAAAATATTTCTTATAAATCTTCTAAACATTTCTTGCACTTAAGAATGGAAATGTATAAAGCATAAATACTAATGGAATCTGCATGTAAAAGTATATCATAATAACTTATTACAAACCATAGCTAGAGATAAACATTTATAACATTTAAAATAAATGAACTTAGCTTTGGTAGAACTGAAACTCAGTTAAGCATTTTTCCAGAAGTGGCTTCTGACTCAGGGACAAACGGAGACATCTTGCAATATGTAATAGAAAAAACAACATATAAAGCAAAAATGATCAAATTCCTTAAATGACAGTTTCAGGAATGGGAAAAAAATGCCAGTGAACAAGCTTCTAGCAACCAGAAGCAATAAATAATGAGACTAAAATAATGTGGAGACAATAGTGACGCCAATATTTTTTAGCGCCAAAAAAGACGCCCACATTATTTGGCGCCTAAATGCTTTTGGCGCCAAAAATGACGCCACATCCGGAACGCCGACACTTTTGGCGCAAAAAAACGTAAAAAAAATTATGCAACTTCCGGCGACACGTATGACGCCGGAAACAGAAAAATATTTTTGCGCCAAAAAAGTCCGCGCCAAGAATGACGCAATAAAATGAAGCATTTTCAGCCCCCGCGAGCCTAATAGCCCACAGGGAAAAAGTCAAATTTTAAGGTAAGAAAAAAATTGATTAATTCATATGCATTATCCCAAATATGAAACTGACTGTCTGAAATAAGGAATGTTGAACATCCTCAGTCAAGGCAAATAAATGTTTGAATACATATATTTAGAACTTTATATAAAAGTGCCCAACCATAGCTTAGAGTGTCACAGAAAATAAGACTTACTTACCCCAGGACACTCATCTACAAGTAGTAGAAAGCCAAACCAGTACTGAAACGAGAATCAGTAGAGGTAATGGTATATATAAGAGTATATCGTCGATCTGAAAAGGGAGGTAAGAGATGAATCTCTACGACCGATAACAGAGAACCTATGAAATAGACCCCGTAGAAGGAGATCATTGCATTCAAATAGGCAATACTCTCCTCACATCCCTCTGACATTCACTGCACGCTGAGAGGAAAACCGGGCTCCAACCTGCTGCGGAGCGCATATCAACGTAGAATCTAGCACAAACTTACTTCACCACCTCCATAGGAGGCAAAGTTTGTAAAACTGAATTGTGGGTGTGGTGAGGGGTGTATTTATAGGCATTTTGAGGTTTGGGAAACTTTGCCCCTCCTGGTAGGAATGTATATCCCATACGTCACTAGCTCATGGACTCTTGCTAATTACATGAAAGAAATGAAGGTTGCCAGAACTTGTCTCATCACATTACAAGGTCTGTTATCCTCCTATTCTTGCGTTTATGTTACAAGTTGAAAGTAGAAAAGCACAAGAGTGAAAGACTCAGGCACGGTAACATCTGGAGGTTTGATAGTGCGGTCGTGCTAACTCCCTTTCCCAATAGACTTGTGTGCTACAAAAGCATCTTCTGGCTTTTGCTCACATGCTAACCCAAAGGCTCACTAGGACAACTTTGCTAAAGCTGAAGGTGAGCTGAAAAATACTTTAAATACCCATGCTCTTAATTTAGAAGAACATTTTATTTTTATTTGTAATTACATGTATATCTATATATTTCTGTGTGTATATATAAATGTATGTTTAAAATATATATCTATAGCTATACATCTATATGAATAGATCTAAATTGTGTATATATAGATATGTACATTTAAAAATAAAACAATTGTGTGTGAGTCCTTCATGGACTTGGAACAGACCTAAGGGTTAAGGCACAGGGGAATGGGAGGTGTTGTGTAGTTTTACAACAGTGTTGCAGTGTGTTGGGAGGGATTTTAACTTACCTTTATAAGGTTCTGGCATCAAGTTAAAAGCATCTCTTTTTCCTGCACTGCTGGCTGAAGATTCCTGCTTGTCCCACCCTCCCTCCCTAGTTATTGGATGGCGACTTAAGTTTACGGCTCCCGTATGGGTTGTTTCGTTAACACGGCTGGGGTAGGGTTATTTGAGCTAGCCTTGAGTAACTGAGTGAGTGGCTGACAGATCCAGGTCTCCCTATTGGAGAGAGATGGTTACACTTTAGTGGTGGGAGGTCTTGTCCTCTTTTTTCCATCTTATGCAAATTAAATGTGGGGGAGCGATGGCCAGGCTGAAAGGTAGGGCCTAAGGAGCCAATTTATCAAGTAGTCAAGCTGCTTATTCAAGTGGCGGGCAGCAATCATCCCAATCCAATCAGGATAATTGACACCCCCTGCTAGCGGCTGCGAATCTGCAGGGGGCGGCACTGCACAAGCATTTCACAAGGAATGCTTGGGCAATGATAAATGCCGACAGCGTATGTGGATCATGTCCGCCCGCACATTGATAAATCGCCCCCTAAAATTCTAGGTGTGTGCAGGACCGAAATGGGAATAATATGCAGCCCTGAAAAATTTAAAGACCCTTTTTTTCTGTTGAGTCTCTAAAATTTGCACGCCACATTATTTCTAGAAAATTACTTCAATACTTTGTTTTTTAGAATTAAATTACATTAGTTTATAATAAAAAATGCAAGATTGTTGCTATATAGAAACTTTACAACCCAAATTCATCCATAAATCCCTTTCACTGTGTGAAAATGATTAGCTATAGTGTGTCCTGGAGAAGACACTCAAAACAGTGTGTCACTCTGTCTTACAAGGAAATACCTTGTCACCTTAATACTTACAGCTCAAAGGAGAAAAAAAGAGATACTGCTCTATCACCTCACCAGCAGCACCACTCCCTAAAATTGTACATAGCCAGCCTTAGCTGTTACAGCACACTGGGAAATCTCCTGGTATCCTGATAGGCCAATCCAGCCCTGGGTGTGTGCCTATGGTGTCCTTCTCAAGTAGGCGGGTCATGGGAACTGGGCAAGCCTCATATTGTTATTGCACTGGGTGGAGCATTTGGGTGGAGCTGCACACTCTGGTCAGGGGCCTTGACCTCTTGCTTACAAAAAAATGGTCGTTAACAACCAAGGAAGAACCCTGTACATCCTCAGGGGTTTCAATCGGTGGAAGCGATCATGATCGCTTTCAGCCACTTTCAGGGTATTGCAGCGATGCCTCGATATTGAGGCATCATGTAATACCCTTTTTTAACAACCGATGCAAAGAGAGCCACTCTGTGGCCCTCTTTGCATCGGCCAGCAATGGTGCCGATCGTTGGTGGGTGGAAGCCATTGCAGGGAGGTGGGTGGGTGGTTGGCCCATTGCTGGAGGATATCTGGCAGAGGGGGGCCTAAAAAAGATGTCCTGAAAATGGCGTTAGCGATATAGCTCTTCTGTAATCCTAAACTAAAAAAAAACAAAAAAATTGAACTCTAAGTTTCTACTCACCCTGCTTAAATCCGGCTCCTACGTGATCAGCTCCAGCGGTGCTCCTCTTCATCCATGGCAGCGCTCCGCTGGGGCTTTCCTCTTCCATCTTCTTCCTCTTCCATCTTCTTCCTTCTTCCATCCAATGATTCTTTCAGTAGAATGAAAGCTTTTTCTATTGGTTGATTTGACTTAAAATTAAAAAAATTAGCCAAATGAAGAGCAAAGGCATCCCTATATAAGCGGGGACCTCGCATTCAAGCTTTAGTGTGAAACAGTGACTGCAGGAAGAGGATGTCTAAAAGAAGATAATAAAAAAAGAAGCATTGGATGGAAGAAGATGGAAGAGGAAAGCCCCAGCGGAGCACTGCCATGGATGAAAAAGAGCACCGCCAGAGCGGATCACGTAGGAACCAGATTTAAGTTGGGTCAGTAGAAATTTTGAGGTTAAGCGTTAGGGATTTTTTTTTGGATGTGTGTCACTGTCTGAAATTATCAACTTCTTGTGCCAGAGGGAGGTGTGGGAGGGAAGGCGGGCGGTGGGTGGACGGCACAGAGGCAAAGGGGAGGGAGTGGGGGGGGCCCTACACTACAGAATTTTTTTAAGATAGAGGGAGGGATGGGTAGCCACACTATGGAAAAAAGGGGCATTGGAAGGGAGGTCATAATTAATGATCAAGGTAGGGGGCACCCCTACACTACAGAAAAAAATTACAAAATTAAATAAAAATAACAATAATAACCTATTTGGGGGTTATTTTTTTGCTTTTTTTTTTTTTTTTTTTTTTTAAGATTAGGTTTTTAATGGGCAATTTTAAAAGAGCTGAATGCACCTTTAGGGACAATGGGTAGTTTAGGATTTTTTAGTGTTAAGTTTATTTATTTTAAAGGGGTTTGGTGGGTGGTGGGTTTCACTGTTAGGAGGGACTTAGAATTTTTTTAAAATGCAAAAGAGCTGTTTAACTTAGGGCAATGCCCTACAAAACGTCCTTTTAAGGGCTATTGGTAGTTTAGCATTAGAATTAGGGGGGCTTTTTATTTTGGGGGTGCTTTTCTATTTTCATAGGGATTAGGTTTAATTTTTTTATTTTGGATAATTTTGTTTATTATTTTCTGTAATGTTAGACTTTTATTTTTGGTCATTTTAGATTAATTTATTTTAATTTAATCTTAGGTTTGTTTTTCTAAGTACTGTTAGGATTTTTTATTTTAATTATAATTTAGTATTTTATTATTTTATGTAATTTTGGGTTAATTTAGTGGGTGTTAGGTTAGGGGGCTTAGTAATTAAATTAGTTATTTGCGTTGTGGGAGTTTGGCAGTTTAGGGGTTAATAGGTTAATTAGGGTACTTGCATTGTGGGGGTTTGGCAGATTAGTGGTTAATAGTTTTATTGGGATTATTGCGTTGTGTGGGTTTGGCAGTTTATGGGTTAATAGTTTTATTACGATTATTGCATTGTGTGGGTTAGGGGATTAGGGTTAATAGATTTATAAGATTTGTTGCAATGTGGATTAATGGTGGATTAGGGGTTAATAGTTTTAATAGGCACTTTGCAATGTGGGTTAATGGTGGATTAGAGGTTAATACATTGATTAGGTAGTTTGCGATGTTGGGGTTGGCGGATTTAGGGGTTAATACTTTTACTAGGTAGATTACGATGTGGATGATTGTCGGATTAGGAGTTAATAGTTTAAATAGGCATATTGCGTTGTGGAGGGTTGTCGGTTTAGGGGTTAATACATTTATTATTAGTTGCAATGTGGGGGGGATTGTGGATATAGGGGTTTTACGTGTCGGGTTTATTTTTGGGAAGCGGGTTAGACTTTTACCAGCAATTTGATATTTTTTTTACATTTTCTTAGGCGCCGGCAGTTTCTAAAGTGCCGTAAATCACTGGCGACTCCAGAAATTTTTATTTACGCTCATTTCTGGACATCGCTAGTTTATCCGACTTACGGCACTTTATGAACTTCCGGCGCCGTATATGTGATACCCCGATGTGCGAGGTGAAATTACGGGCGGGCGGGTTTCAGCAGTTACGCTAAAGCCTGCGCCGCATATGTAATCTCGCCCAGGATTTTGAGAAAGGCTTTTGGGATCTCAAATGCGTTAAATCCTACATCGACGTTGTAATGGAATGCAACCCAGAGAAATGTAGATTGTTTTGGAGTCTGGTGGTCACATTCCTGGACAGATGGAGTGGAGTATAAAACTGCAAACGCTCATGAGTTCAGTGTGGTTTTCTTCAGTAGTTTGAGTGTGATGTACACAAATGAGAATCAAACACTAAACACTAGAAAAGTCTGACAAACATTTCACTGCTGCAATGCCAGCTTTTTCAAGGAGAAACGTACGTCGGATTTTGGACTTTTATTGGACTTATACATTTGTATCACAAGTCAGAACTGAGGGGCATCAGTTATATATGCTTATAGTCATTTGGCCGCACATAAGAACGGTTATTATATGCTGGTTATGTTCCATGTCCTTTGTTTTTAATAAATTGCGCTCTTTTACCTTGGGATTGTTGAAGTATCTCTGATTGCCATCTCAAAAGCCGTGGGGCTCTATACCCACATGCGTTTTCTCTAAGAGCTTAGATATAGCTCTTTAAAGTGTGAGTAATACTCCCTTTTTCACGCTGGGCATTGAACCAAACGGTCTTCGCTATCATTTCCCTTTTTCTCTCCTATATGACCATCTGAATCAAGTGTATGAGACTCTGAATTTCACCCTTTTTTCCATTTACGGGACTATTTACATATCCTTTGATTACACTGTTGTTTTATTTTAGACAAGGGAGATAGGCAGAAAAGTTTACAATCACTTGTACAAATGCAAATTAATTCTAACTTCAATTTTAACAGAAACAAGCCATTTGCAAAGCATAAATGAGACATAAAATGTGTTTCATGAGCACTAAATAAGCATTGAATTTTGTTCATCTCTTTAATATCAAACACACTTGGATTCCTCTGGGTCCTGCTGCACATCTCCGGCCTGCTGGCAGCAGTGCTGCACCTGTCAAACCAGCCTGTGCTTGTGTGTATATATCCAGGCAAAGGTTTCATGCGCTAAATACGTCAGCTATTCATTGGCATCCGTTACACAGCTTGTCTGTTTGAGGAATATCATCACTGTGCTTTGAGAAGTCTGCTGAGGTTACTGTTAACTTCTCATAAATAGATTAATAATATTAATTTAGCCTTTTTATAATGAGATTCTGGATAGCCATAAAGAATACAATATGAACTAATTCTGGGTTTCTGATTTAATTGGGACCCTGGGACCTCTCTCTAGCAGAATGTGAGGAGTTTGCAAGTCAGACCAATTTGAAGAGATCACAATATGGAGTTCATTAAGCGTGCAGCATTTTTCTTTACTAATTGCTTTTTCACTCAGTCGCTAAGATGCACAACAGACAGGCACAAGCGTCTGTATATGGCAACCGCCAGTGTCCAGTGGAGTTATGTAGTGGGAGGGAGGGGTGACCTGTACACAAGAACCACAAAAATCAGCAGTTCTCTTTGTAGCAGTCATTTATCTGTTTACACAAAACACCTATACAATGTATTATTGTGCGTAGTAAAAAAAAATAGACTATCATCAATTATCCACCAGTTCCTGTAATTTACCTCTGAAATGGTAGGTGCTCCGATGCTGAGAATCGGAAGTGCACACTGCAGACTTAATAAGCCTGACCCTGCTACATACAAGTCCCTAACTGGCCTCAGCAGAAGTGATAAGATAAGGAAGTGCACATTGTAGACTTCACTAGCCTAACCCTGTTACATATCTGTCCCTAACTGACCAGAACAGAAGTGATAAGATAAGGAAGTGCACACTGCAGACTTCACATGACTAACCCTGCTACATATCTGTCCCTAACTGACCTCAGCAGAGGTAATAAGATAAGGAAGTGCACACTGCAGACTTCAAAGGACTAACCCTGCTACATATCTGTCCCTAGCTGGCCTCAGCAGAAGTGATAAGATAAGGAAGTGCACACTGCAGACATCACATGACAAACCCTGCTACATATTTGTCCCTAACTGGCCTCAGCTGAGGTGATAAGATGAGGAATTGCACACTGCAGACTTAACAAGCAGTTAAGTCTGCTACATATCTGTCCCTAACTGGCCTTAGCAGAGGTGATAAGGATTTACACACTGCAGATCTCACATGCCTAAACCTGCTACATATCTGTCCTTAGCTGGCCTTTGCAGAGGTGACAAGATAAGGAAGTGCACACAGCATACATCACGTTCCTAACCCTACTACATAATGTCCCTAAATAGCCTCAGCAGAGGTGATCAGATAACGAAGCACACACTGCAGTCTTCACATGTCTAACCCTGCTACATATCTGTCCCTAACTGGCCTTAGCAGAGGTGATAAGATAAAGGAGTGCACACTGCAGACTTTAGAAGCCTAACCCTGCTGCATATCTGTCCCTAATTGGTCTCAGCAGAGGTGATAAGATAAGGAAGTGCACACTGCAGACATCAAAAGCCTAACCCTGCTTCATATCTGTCCCTAACTGGCCTCTGCAGAGGTGACAAGATAAGCAAGTTCACACAACATACATCATGTTCCTAACCCTACTACATAATGTCCCTATATAGCCTCAGCAGAGGTGATCAGATAACGAAGCACACACTGCAGACTTCACATGCCTAACCCTGCTACATATCTGTCCCTAACTGGCCTCAGCAGAGGTGATAAGATAAAGGAGTGCACACTGCAGACTTTACAAGTCTAACTCTGCTGCATATCTGTCCCTAACTGGTCTCAGCAGAGGTGATAAGATAAGGAAGTACACACTGCAGACATCACAAGCCTAACTATGCTACATATCTGTTCCTAACTGGCCTCAGCAGTGGTGATAAGATAAAAGAGTGCACTCTGCAGACATCAGAAGCCTAGCCCTTCTACATATCTGTCCCTAACTGGCCTCAGCAGAGGTGAGAAGATAAGGAAGTGCACACTGCAGACATCACAAGCCTAACCCTGCTACATATCTGTTCCTAAATGGCCTCCGCAGAGGTAATAAGTTAAAGGAGTGCATACTGCAGATATCACAAGCCTAACCTGTCCCTAACTGGCTTCAGTAGAGGGGATAAGGAAGTGTTCAGATGCAGAGAATTGGAAGTGCACACTGCAGATATAACAAGCCTAACCCTGCTTCATATCTGTCCCTTACTGGTTTTAGCAGAGGGCAAATTTGGTGCTTGACATGTTTTTTTTTTTTTAAGTGTAAAAAAAAAAAATGATTCCTAACTTGAGCTTCACATAAGGGCTTTATGTAGTGGTATAATGACACATATATACACATATAGACATATATACATACACATATACATCTATAAACATATACACATATATTCAAATATATACACCGTTGACAACTGTACATGTGTTAACATGTACATGAAACATTGTTATAACAGTTTAAATCTATCCCTATGTAACTCATACAGAAGCAACTCACGTGAGAGGGGGCATGCTCGTAAAGCTTTTTCCTCATGAGGGCATAAATATACTCTGCACAGACATCACTGAAACTGCTCATTGGCTGTTTATAACCAAACTTTTTGATCTTTAGATTTTTTTTTTAAATACAGAAAAACAGAAAGTCAGGAAAAATTACTTAAGACCTCTAATCTATAAAGACGGCATCTAATAGTCAGCCCGATACATGGTTTGATATTAATTTACTCTAGTAGTTGTTCAGTACTTTATATACGGCTAATCTCCCTGCATGCATGGGGTCTCTGGTTTTAGTATCAAGACTTGTCATATTTGTAGTATCATGCTGAGTAATGCGTAGGATCCACAATGCTTATGATAGTGTTTCTCTCTGGGTTGTCACATGATCATCAGTGACATCTGAAATACTATTATAATTAAATTTCCGGTTCTTTCAGTGACTTGTACTTTGTGATTTCCGTGTACTCTAATATTAAAGGGACACTGAAAACAAACCTATGAAAATATATGTTGGGATTTGCTTTAGCTTCTTTTTTCCAAACACATTTTTTCCTCTTGCTGCTTTCTGCGGCTCAGGTCCAAATTTAACAAACCAGGAATATCAAGGTTTTTTTTCCCCCCTAAGCCAAGGTTAACGCCTTTCCTAATTTATTCGTTTCCAGATAACATCAAAAGAATCTGAAGATCTGAAGGCCGAGTGTTTTGTATCAGTGTTACTGAATTTATAGGCACACATAAAAGTACAATAATTAAATGCTGATTGTTGTGCTGTTAGTTGCATACAACTCTATGCCCAATTCTCTAAAATTCACCAATATGGAGAGAAATATTTCACCGCCTCTTGCAAGGAAGACTTGACTCTATTCTCTTCAAAAAAAAATCTGAACCAGGAAGTCGCATCAAGTAGCAAGGTGCCTGTAGTAGAAGTAACTATGCTCTCTGAAATGCAGAATCTAATTGGGGAGAGTAAATGTAAGCAGAAGCAAATACAAATCAAACTGGGCTGTTTTTAGTGTACTTTAACTTGCAGTTGCTTCTAGTTTCACATACATTTTTTATCAGTGCATTGTGTATTTGAAAAAAACTCAGTATCTCACATTTGGGACCGGATTCTGGGCCAGATTACCTCTGGCGTTCTAAAAAAATTTTTTTGCTTGCACGCTAAGACTGCTGAACTAAACTTTTAATGCAGACGTGTTAGCATGTGTATTACAAGTTAAAAGTAAAAAGCTAGCGCAAGAGCAAAACCCGATGCACGCTAGCTTCAGAATTTCAGTTATCGCAACTATGTTAATTTCTTCTTCCCATAGACTTCAAGGGAGTATGGTTTTAAAAAAGAACAAAAAACTTAACCTTAACACTTATCACTTGAACGCTAACCTGACACTGCTTTAGACCTACAGCACTACCTGAAAGTAATATATGGATATTCTACATTCCAATTTTCTTTACATGGAAGAAAATATTCTTTTTATTTTGAAATATGTATATCAAATTATTTTTTCGTAAAATATATATCTATACATATATATCTATATGAATATATATATATTTAAAAATACAGATACATTTTTCTTCTATGTGTAGAACATTGGAATGTGAAATATTTAAATTAAAAACAGTAAAACATAATTAAAATATTAAAATTGAATAAATATTAATGTTCATGTTTAAAGGTATTTGTCTGGAAAGGGCTTCAAAGTATATATATACAGTATATATATTTAAACACATAAATACACAAACATATATATATAGATATATATATATATATATATAATAAACAAAGTAATAGAGTTCACTGGCCCTCACAAAAATATAAACATACACTGGAATGCAAGGTATATGCAGAAACATCCCATGAATCAAACGCTGGTAGGGATTCCACTTTGAATCCTGGATGGTAGAGTCACGATAAACTCAGTACCCTGTCATCGATAGAACAGCTGAGACAGGAAAATTAAATACACATGTACACATGAATGTTAGAACACCCCCTATACACTCTCGGAAAACAGACTGCAGCGTTGCATCTTGGAAAGGACAAAGTGTCAACAAACCATACTGAATTACCGGTGGTATATGTAGCGGTGGTCTGTAGCAATATCAGCTTAGAACAGTCCTTAAGATTTGCACTCATTGCAACCAGTCCGGGTTTAGTCAGTGTCCCACATGCAGTCGGTCATTCGATGCCTCCAGGCAACCTTCACTCATAGCAAAAGATCCGGCGTCCTACTAAGCAGGTGGGGGCGTAAACTGGAACACGTGTTTCTCCAGTCCAATCGGCTCATCTGTGGTTACAGCCGGGTCAGGATGACGAAAACCAGCCCAAAATGGGATTCAAGAGCATGAGCCGTCACCACTGCCAGGTATATGCAGTTAAGAAAGTAGAGGAGTAGCGGATAACGGTTCAATTTTTTTTATTTTATTGTATATTCAAGATAAAAACTACATCCATGGGTCACATCCAGCACACACTAGCATCAATAACTGCTAACATATTTCGACCATTAGGTCGTAATCATAGCTACACATTTAACACCTGCTAACCTATTTAAGGTAGCAGAGGAGAACCTGACTGGTTAAAAACAACTCTGCATGGTAATGCCTATTAATATATACAAGACCTTATTGGTTGCATTCATTGTGCTTACTCACAAGGGGAGACTTAATATATTGACAAAAACATGTATGTATATATATATATATATATATATACAAACAGTCGAAGATCAAGATCAATCAACATAGACAGTGCAACATTCATTTATATATGTACATTTCACATATGTATTTGATTCACCATAAAGATGAAACATTATTACAAAGAATCGTTTTCAAATATGGTATTAAGTTAAAGGGACAGTCTAGTCCAAAATAAACTTTCATGATTCAGTTGGGGGGGGGGGAATGTAATTTTAAATTTACTTTTATCACTAATTTTGCTTAGTTCTCTTGGTATTCTTAGTTGAAAGCTTAACCTAGGAGGTTCATATGCTAATTTCTTAGACCTTGACGGCCGCCTCTTTTCAGAATGCATTTAAACAGTTTTTTACCACTAGAGGGTGTTAGTTCATGTGTTTCATATAGATAACACTGTGCTCATGCACTTGAAGTTACTTGGGAGCCAGCACTGATTGGCTAAACTGCAAGTCTGTCAAAAGAACTGAAATAAAGGTGCAGTTTGCAGAGGCTTAGATACAAGATAATCACAGAGGTAAAAAGTATATAAATATAACTTTGTTGGTTATTCAAAACTGGGGAATGGGTAATAAAGGGATTAACTATATTTTAAAACAATAAAAATTCTGGTGTATACTGTCCCTTTAATAGTAATAACTATGATTAAAATAAATCAAAAAACCCGGAAAACTATATTGAATACCCAGATTAAGTAAAAAACGAAAGACATAAATTATATCCACCAGCAAACCAATACACACATAAATGAAAAATGTATAAACGGCGAAAACAGTTCCTGATACAATATTCAATGGCAAAAGATTGAATTGTATCTAAACCTGATACATAATGCAAAATTATAAACAGTTCCTGGTCTAGTTGTATAGTTGTGAAAAGATATTAAATAGCATCTAAACCTCACACCTCACACAATGTTGACATTTTAAAAGAATAGTGTCAAAAGGCTAAATTGACACATATAAGATATTATCTGGCCGGCTGTGGGATCAGGGGTATGGATGAAAACACAATAACAGGTAAATATAATACAAGCAGCATCCAAATTTTGGTATGAACAAAAACCATACCAAATGTAAGATACTAAGGGACCTATTTATGAAATGTCTGTTCTGACATGATCCGATCAGCGGATCAGGTCCGACTGACATCGCTGAATGCCGTGACCAATACGCTCTCCGCATTCAGTATTGCACCAACAGCTCTTGTGAACTGCTGGTGCAATGCCGCCCCCTGCAGATTAGCGGCCAGTCGTCCGCTAGCAGGGGGTGTCAATCAACCCGATCGTATTCGATCGGTTTGATTTCACACAATCTCTGTCCGCCTCCTCAGAGCAGGAGGACAGGTTATGGAGCAGCGGTCTTTAGACCGCTGCTTCATAACTGGTGTTTCTGGCGAGTCTGAAGGCTCGCCAGAAACATGGCCCTTCAAGCTCCATACGGAGAAGAATTTAGCTCCACATCTCACCTCAATACCAGCGTTGCTTACGGTAGCGGTAAGCTGGCTTAACGTGCTCATGCACGATTTCCCCAATGGGGCTGAGCTGGCTGGAAAAAAACCTAACACTTGCAAAAAAGCAGCGTCCAGCTTCTAACGCAGCCCCATTGTTTTCTATGGGAAAATAAAAAATATGTCTAAACCTAACACCCTAAAATGAACCCTGAGTCTAAACACCCCTAATCTTACACTAATTAACCTCTAATCTCCCGCCCCTGACATCGTCGCCACCTACATTATATTATTAACCCCTAATCTTCCGCTCCGGACACCGCCGCCACCTACATTATCCCTATGAACCCCTAATATATTGCCCCCAACATCGCCGCCATCTACATTATATTTATTAACCCCTAATCTGCCCCCCAATGTTGCCGCCACCTACCTACAATTATTAACCCCTAATCTGCCGACCGGACATCGCTGCCACTTTAATAAATGTATTACCCCTAAACCGCCGCACTCCCGCCTTCGCAAATACTAGTTACATTTTATTAACCCCTAATCTGCCGTCCATAACATCGCCGACACCTAATTACATTTATTAACCCCTAATCTGCCACCCCCAACGTCGCCGCTACAATATTAAAGGTATTAACCCCTAAACCTAAGTCTGAACCTAATCTTAAATATAATTTAAATTAAACGAAATACATTTAACATAATTAAATAATTTAATCCTATTTAAAACTAAATACTTACCGATAAAATAAACCCTAAGCTAGCTACAATATAACTAATAGTTACATTGTAGCTAGCTTAGGGTTTATTTTTATTTTACAGGCAACTTTGTATTTATTTTAACTAGGTACAATAGTTATTAAATAGTTATTAACTATTTAATAACTACCTAGCTAAAATAAGTACAAAATTACCTGTAAAATAAATCCTAACCTAAGTTACAATTACACTACACTATCATTAAATAAATTCCCTAAACTACCTACAATTAATTACAATTAAATACAATAAATTAAATTACAAAAAACAAACAAACACTAAATTACAGAAAATAATAATAGAATTACAAGAAGATAGAAGATGCCGTCTGGATGAAGATTTCTACCATCTGGAGGACCTCTTCTGCCCCGATTGGATGAAGACTTCTGCCGTATGGAGGACCACTTGTGCCCGGCTGGGTGAAGACGGCTCAAGGTAGGGAGATATTCAGGGGTTAGAGTAAGGTTTTTTTAAGGGGGGATTGTGTGGGTTTTAGAGTAGGGGTGTGTGGGTGGTGGGTTTTAATGTTGGGGGGGTATTGTATTTTTCTTTTACAGGTAAAAGAGCTGATTACTTTGGGGCAATGCCCCGCAAAAGGCCTTTTAAGGGCTATTTGTAATTTAGTATAGGGTAGGGAAAATTTATTATTTTGGGGGGCTTTTTTATTTCATTAGGGGGATTAGATTAGGTGGAATTAGTTTAAAATTCTTGTAATTCTTTTTTTATTTTCTGTAATTTAGTGTTTTTTTTTTTTTCTTAATTTAGTTTATTGTATTTAATTGTAATTAAAGGGACACTGAACCCAATTTTTTTCTATTGTGATTCAGATAGAGCATGCAATTTTAAGCAACTTTCTAATGTATTCCTATTATCAAATTCTTTTCATTCTTCTGGTATCTTTATTTGAAATGCAAGAATGTAAGTTTAGATGCCGGCCCATTTTTGGTGAACACACTGTGTTGTTCTTGCTGATTGGTGGGTAAATTTACCTACCCATAAACAAGTGCTTTCCATGGTTCTGAACCCAAAAAATAGCTTAGATGCCTTCTTTTTCAAATAAAGAAAGCAAGAGAACGATTAAAAATTGATAATAGGAGTAAATTAGAAAGTTGTTTAAAATTGCATGCTCTATCTGAATCACGAAATAAATAATTTGGGTTCAGTGTCCCTATAATTGTAGGAAGTTTAGGTAATTTATTTAATGATAGTGTAGTGTTAGGTGTAATTGTAACTTAGGTTAGGATTTATTTTACAGGTAATTTTGTACTTATTTTAGCTAGGTAGTTATTAAATAGTTAATAACTATTTAATAACTGTTGTACCTAGTTAAAATAAATACAAAGTTTCCTGTAAAATAAATATAAATCCTAAGCTAGCTACAATGTAACTATTAGTTATATTGTAGCTAGCTTAGGGTTTATTTTATCGATAAGTATTTAGTTTTAAATAGGATTAAATTATTTAATTATGTTAAGTGTATTTCATTTAATTTAAATTATATTTAAGTTAGGGGGGTTAGGTTTAGACTTAGGTTTAGGGGTTAATACCTTTAATATAGTTGCAGCGACGTTGGGGGTGGCAGATTAGGTTTAATAAATGTAATTAGGTGTCAGCAATGTTAGGGACGGCAGATTAGGGGTTAATAAAATTGAACTAGTGTTTACGAGGCAGGAGTACGGCGGTTTAGGGGTTAATACATTTATTAAAGTGGCGGTGATGTCCGGTCGGCAGATTAGGGGTTAATAATTGTAGATAGGTGGCGGCGACGTTGGGGGGCGGCAGATTAGGGGTTAATAAATATAATGTAGGTGTCGGCGATGTTAGGGGCAGCAGATTAGGAGGTTCATAGGTATAATGTAGGTGGCAGCGATGTCCGGTCGGCAGATTAGGGGTTAAAAATGTTTATTATAGTGTTTGCGATGTGGGGGGCCTCGGTTTAGGGGTTAATAGGTAGTTTATGGGTGTTAGTGTACTTTGTAGAACTTTAGTTAAGAGCTTTATGTTCCGGCGTTAGCCCATAAAACTCTTAACTACTAACTTTTATATGAGGTAGAAGTCTGGACAGGAGAGGGTCTACCGCTCACTTCTTCCAAGACTCTTAATACCGGCGTTAGGCAAGTCCAATTAAAAAGATAGGATACGCAATTGATGTAAGGGGATTTGCGGTAGCCTCGAGTCGCGAAAGAAAAGTGAGCGGTAGACCCTTTCCTGCCTGACTCGTAATATCAGCGGGCATTAAAAAGCAGCGTTGGGACCTCTCAACGCTGCTTTTTAAGGCTAACGCCAAACTCGTAATCTAGGCGTTAGTGTTTTTTATTTTTTGTGATTTTAGTGTTAATTATTTTTGGTAAACTTTAGATTTTCTAATTTTTTTTTGTAGTGTTAGGTTTTTTAAATTTGTAATGTAGATATTTTAATTTGTAATATTTTATATTTTATTAGATTAGTTAGATTAGGTTAATTTATAGTTTAATGTTATGTTTATATTTATTTCACAGGAAAGTTTTTATTTATTTAAATAGAGTTATATTGTAATTTTAATTTAAAGTTAGGAGGATGTTAGGTTTAGGGGTTAATAGTTTAATTTAGTGTTTTGCGATGTGTGAGGGCTGGTGGTTTAGGGGTTAATAGGTTTATTTAGTGGCAGAGATGTGGAAGGCCGGAGGTTTAGGGGTTAATAACTTTATTTAGTGGCGGCGATGTCGGAGAGTTGCGGAATAGGGGTTAATAACTTTATTATAATGGCTGCGATGTCAGGGTGCAGGGTAATAGGGGATAATATATTTAAATAGTGTTGGCGATGTGGGTGGGCGGCAGATTAGGGGTTAATGACTTTATTGAATAGTCGCAATGTGGGTGGGCAGCAGATTAGGGGTAATAGGTTTAATTTAGTGTTTGCGATGCGGGAGGGTGGCGGTTTAGGGGTTAATAGGTTGTTTATGGGTGTTAGTGTACTTTGTAACACTTTAGTTATGAGTTTTGTGAAACATTTTTGTTACACAAAATCCATAACTACTACTCTCAGATGGCGGTATGGATCGTGTCGGTATTGGCTGTAAAGCAAGTATTTTAGCCTCATCGCACAAGCTGTAATACCGGCTCTATGGAAATCCCACGCAAAATGTAATTTTTTTGAGTGCAGAATGGACGTTTCGTTACAGGCTAAAATGCTTGGGGTATAGCTATACCGACACGACTCCCAAAAGTGCGTTCCTGCTTTTACGCTGAAATTGACATTTTTTCAGCGTTAAAAGCCACAATGCAAAACTCGTAATCTAGGTGTTAGTATTTATTTCTCAAATTCTTTAAGAAAACCTTATTTTGGGCTAGATTACAAGTGAGGTGCAAACGGTTTTGCGCTAGCATAACCGTGTTTTTGCGAGCCATTTTCATTGCGATGAAATGACAAGTTGAATGAAATCGTGATTGTGCTAGCGCTATTGCCATTTATGCTTCCATCTTTACCGCGATCTCAGAGCTGTGGTTAACTGTTTTCCGAAACAAAAAAGTTGCACAAAACACTACAAAAATACATTACAAAGTACAGTTACACTCAAATTAACACTGTTGATAAATATTATTTAAAAAAATATTGCACAAAAAGGGCTTAAAGATAGGAGACCTTGGGTGTTAATTGCATTAAAGGGACAGTATACTGTAAAATAGTTTTTCCTTAATGTATTTACAATTGTTTTTTTTACCAACTGCAGAGTAAAGAATGCATGAAAATTAGCTTTTTAAGGTTTATTTGTGTATATTAAAGCTCTGACTTTGTGTTTTGAAGCCACAACCTTACAAAATGTTTTGAGCTTGTAGGTATAATCAGATCTCATTACTGGATCACATTGTGTACATATACCTGCTTCATTATCTTATATCTGTCCTTAAAACAATCACCAGTACTTAGAGAGAACCATGGAAAATCAACATTTTATTACCTTATCTCTGCTATATCCCACTGGGAGTGTAATTTATTCTGCTGGCTGTGTTTACAAAGCTTATCTATAACTTGGACCTGCGGCCACAAACTTTCAGAATAGGTGGGGATACCACATGCTAAATCAACTATTTCTAATGCCAATATAAGGGTAAAGGAGCTATTTGTAAACAATTTAATACACTCCAGCAGGTAAAGTGGATCATAGGGAACAAATTAAAGGACATCATTTTTTTAAGTAAACTGTCCCTTTAATATCTATAGTTAGTGCATTAGTATCTATAATCTAATGTGCACAATTGCTACTGCTATACTATTTAAAAAGTACATTTAAACAGCTTTTACCAAATTTTATTCAGACATAAATGGCAGCTACTTAAATGCTGTTTTTACACAAGAAGTATAGAACATTTTTGATTAAATATCCCTTTAGCATTGCGTTGTAACATTTTCTGGCAGTTAGGGGGTTAACACACAGATTGCTTTGTCTGCTAATATAAAACACTACAAGAATGTGCTTGTTGTGCGGTGATAAGACGTTATCTCTCCCTGTAGCTGGCAGTATAGGGGATACACACCTGCACAAGCACTGCAAACATTGATCTGCTGCATGCACTTAAGCCAGTCAAGTCAATTAGAGAGATATCTCTGATCCCTCTTCATGCCCCGCTGTGAATAAAAGGGAAGTGTGCACACATAACAGGTTACTCTATATGACTGTGCACAAGCTCATTCCAGGGCCCTGAGAGATCTATTTGCTATTAACTCTTCCTTTGAGATGGAATGAGAAATACTTTAATGCATTAAAAAGAATAGACAGAACCCAGGTAATTAAAGTTTAGCAGAGGTTTCTTCTGTCACATACAGATGGATATCTCTGTCCTGTTGCCTTTAAAATAAAATCTTTCTTCAAGATAGCATACTGCAATACCCTAATGTTTTATTATTCTTCGCCAGAAGAGCCAAACATATTGTCCAGCTGACTGGGAATACCCCCTAAAAAAATTGTACTCAGAAACATGCAACACCTGGAACCCTAGCACACTTAATAACCTCTTCTGATCTGGCACGCTTAATAACCTCTCATAACCTGGTCACTAAATAACCTCTTCTGACCATGTGCACTAAATAACCTCTTGTGGCCGGGTGCACTAAATAACCTCTTCTGACCTGTTCTCTAAATAACCTCTTCTGACTTGGTGCATTAAATAACCTCTTCTGACCTAGTGCACTAAATAACCTCTTCTGACCTGGTGCATTAAATAATCTCTTCTGACTTGTTCATTAAATAATCTCTTCTGACCTGGTCACTAAATAACTTCTTCAGACCTAGTGCACTAAATAACCTTTTCTGACCTGTTCACTAATAATCTATTCTGACCTGGTGACTAAATAACCTCTTCTGGCCTGGTGCACTAAATAACCTCTTCTGACCTGTTCACTAAATAATCTATTCTGACCTGGTGACTAAATAACCTTTTGTAACCTGTTCACTAAATAACCTCTTGTAACCTATTCACTAAATAACCTCTTCTGACCTGGTGCACTAAATAACCACTTCTGACCTGCTAAGTCTGACTAAATAACCTCTTCTTACCTGGGGCACTAAATAACCTCTTGTGACCTGGGGCACTAAATAACCTCTTGTGACCTGTTCACTAAATAACCTCTTCTGACCTGGTGCACTAAATATCCTCTTCTGACCTTGTGCACTAAATAAACTCTTCTTACTTGGTGCACTAAATATCCTCTTCTGACCTGGTCACTAAATAACCTTTTCTAACCTTGTGCACTAAATAACATCTTCTGACCTGCTGTCTAAAAAACTTCTTCTGACCTGATGCATTAAATAACCTTTTCTGACCTGGTCACTAAATAACCTCTTCTAACCTGGTACACTAAATAACCTCTTTTAACCTTGTGCACTAAATATCCTCTTCTGACCTGGTCACAAAATAACCTCTTCTGACCTGGTGCACTAAATAACCTCTTCTGGCCTGGTGCACTAAATAACCTCTTCTGACCTGGTGCACTAAATAACCTCTTCTGATCTAGTGCACTAAATAACCTCTTCTGGCCTGGGTCACTAAATGACATCTTCTGACCTGCTGTCTAAATAACTTCTTCTGACCTGGTGCACTAAATAACCTCTTCTGACCTAGTGCACTAAATAATCTCTTCTGACCTGGTGCACTAAATAACCTCTTGTGACCGGGTGCACTAAATAACCTTTTCTGACCTGGTGCACTAAATAACCTCTCCTGACCGAGTGCACTAAATAACATATTTGTAACCAGGGGTAGTAAATAACCTCTTGTGACCTGGGGTACTAATTAACCTCTTCGGACCTGGGGCACTAAATAATCTCTTCTAACCTTGTGCACTAAATAACCTCTTCTGACCTGGTCACTAAATAACCTCTTCTAACCTGGTGCACTAAATAACCTCTTTTAACCTTGTGCACTAAATATCCTCTTCTGACCTGGTCAAAAAAATAACCTCTTCTGACCTGGTGCACTAAATAACCACTTCTGACTTGGTGCACTAAATAACCTCTTCTGGCCTGGGGCACTAAATGACATCTTCTGAGTCTGACCTGCTGTCTAAATAACTTCTTCTGACCTGGTGCACTAAATAACCTCTTCTGACCTAGCGCACTAAATAATCTCTTCTGACCTGGTGCACTAAATAACCTCTTGTGACCGGGTGCGCTAAATAACCTTTTCTGACCTGGTGCATTAAATAACCTCTTCTGACCTAGTGCACTAAATAATCTCTTCTGACCTGGTGCACTAAATAACCTCTTGTGACCGGGTGCAATAAATAACCTTTTCTGACCTGGTGCACTAAATAACCTCTCCTGACCTAGTGCACTAAATAACGAATTTGTAACCAGGAGTACTAAATAACCTCTTCGGACCTGGGGCACAAAATAACCTCTTCTGAACTGGGGCACTAAATAACCTCTTCTGATCTGGGGCACTAAATAACCTCTTCTGATCTGGGGCACTAAATAACCTCTTCTGACCTGGGTCACTAAATAATGACTTCTGACCTGGGGCACTAAATAACCTCTTCTGACCTGGGGCACTAAAAATGACTTCTGACCTGGGGCACTAAGTAACCTCTTCTGACCTGGGGCACTAAATAACCTCTTCTGACCTGGTGCACTAAATAACCTCTTCTGGCCTGGTGCACTAAATAACCTCTTCTGATCTAGTGCACTAAATAACCTCTTCTGACCTGGTGCATTAAATAACCTCTTCTGACTTGTTCACTAAATAATCTCTTCTGACCTGGTGCACTAAATAACCTCTTCTGACCTGGTGCACTAAATAATCTCTTCTGACCTAGTGCACTAAATAACCTCTTCTGACCTGTTCACTAATAATCTATTCTGACCTGGTGACTAAATAACCTCTTCTGACCTGGTGCACTAAATAATCTCTTCTGACCTGGTGCACTAAATAACCTCTTCAGACCTGGTGCACTAAATAACCTCTTCTGACCTGGTGCACTAAATAATCTCTTCTGATCTGGGGCACTAAATAACCTCTTCTGATCTGGGGCACTAAATAACCTCTTCTGACCTGGGTCACTAAATAATGACTTCTGACCTGGGGCACTAAATAACCTCTTCTGACCTGGGGCACTAAAAAATGACTTCTGACCTGGGGCACTAAGTATCCTCTTCTGACCTGGGGCACTAAATAACCTCTTCTGACCTGGTGCACTAAATAACCTCTTCTGACCTGGTGCACTAAATAACCTCTTCTGACCTAGTGCACTAAATAACCTCTTCTGACCTGGTGCACTAAATAACCTCTTCTGGCCTGGGGCACTAAATGACCACTTCTGACTTGGTGCACTAAATAACCTCTTCTGGCCTGGGGCACTAAATGACATCTTCTGAGTCTGACCTGCTGTCTAAATAACTTCTTCTGACCTGGTGCACTAAATAACCTCTTCTGACCTAGCGCACTAAATAATCTCTTCTGACCTGGTGCACTAAATAACCTCTTGTGACCGGGTGCGCTAAATAACCTTTTCTGACCTGGTGCATTAAATAACCTCTTCTGACCTAGTGCACTAAATAATCTCTTCTGACCTGGTGCACTAAATAACCTCTTGTGACCGGGTGCAATAAATAACCTTTTCTGACCTGGTGCACTAAATAACCTCTCCTGACTTAGTGCACTAAATAACGTATTTGTAACCAGGAGTACTAAATAACCTCTTCGGACCTGGGGCACAAAATAACCTCTTCTGAACTGGGGCACTAAATAACCTCTTCTGATCTGGGGCACTAAATAACCTCTTCTGATCTGGGGCACTAAATAACCTCTTCTGACCTGGGTCACTAAATAATGACTTCTGACCTGGGGCACTAAATAACCTCTTCTGACCTGGGGCACTAAAAAATGACTTCTGACCTGGGGCACTAAGTAACCTCTTCTGACCTGGGGCACTAAATAACCTCTTCTGACCTGGTGCACTAAATAACCTCTTCTGGCCTGGTGCACTAAATAACCTCTTCTGACCTGGTGCACTAAATAACCTCTTCTGACCTAGTGCACTAAATAACCTCTTCTGACCTGGTGCACTAAATAACCTCTTCTGACCTGGTGCACTAAATAACCTCTTCTGGCCTGGTGCACTAAATAACCTCTTCTGACCTGGTGCACTAAATAACCTCTTCTGATCTAGTGCACTAAATAACCTCTTCTGACCTGGTGCATTAAATAACCTCTTCTGACTTGTTCACTAAATAATCTCTTCTGACCTGGTGCACTAAATAACCTCTTCTGACCTGGTGCACTAAATAATCTCTTCTGACCTAGTGCACTAAATAACCTCTTCTGACCTGTTCACTAATAATCTATTCTGACCTGGTGACTAAATAACCTCTTCTGACCTGGTGCACTAAATAATCTCTTCTGACCTGGTGCATTAAATAACCTCTTCAGACCTGGTGCACTAAATAACCTCTTCTGACCTGGTGCACTAAATAATCTCTTCTGACTTAGTGCACTAAATAACCTCTTCTGACCTATTCACTAATAATCTATTCTGACCTGGTGACTAAATAACCTCTTCTGGCCTGGTGCACTAAATAACCTCTTCTGACCTGCTCACTAAATAATCTATTCTGACCTGGTGACTAAATAACCTCTTGTAACCTGTTCACTAAATAACTTCTTGTAACCTGTTTGTTACGCTCTGCGGCCGGGAGTTCCGGCGGTTCACCTCGCATGCCTGGTTGCCTGGCAACGTCTCGCTCTTCTGAGCCGTCCCCTTCAGCTGACGTCAGGCTTGGCTTCTTATTCCGGTCATCCTGATCCTTCGGTGCCCGTTTGTTGAAACTGGGGCACTAAATAACCTCTTCTGACCTGGGGCACTAAATAATGACTTCTGACCTGGGGCACTAAATAACCTCTTCTGACCGGGTGCACTAAATGAGGATTTCTGACCTGGGGCACTAAATAACCTCTTGCGATTGGGGCACTAATAATGACTTCTGACCTGGGGCACTAAATAACCTCTTCTGACCTGGGGCACTAAATAATGACTTCTGATCTGGGGTACTAAATAATGACTTCTGACCTGGGACACTAAATAACCTATTCTGACCTGGGGCACTAAATAACCTCTTCTGACCTGGTGCACTAAATAACCTCTTCTGACCTGGGACACTAAATAATGACTTCTGACCTGGGGCACTAAATAACCTCTTCTGACCTGGGGCACTAAATAACCTCTTCTGACCTGGGGCACTAAATAACCTCTTCTGACCTGGGGCACTAAATAATGACTTCTGACCTGGGGCACTAAGTAACCTCTTCTGACCTGGGGCACTAAGTAACACTATGAAAAGGGATGTTCTATAACAGGAAGGCTTCAGTTTTGATTGCCCTGACTTGTGAGGAATCATCTGTGTGTTAGGGAGGGGTTGTGAGGTTAATGTACACCCAGAATTAAATATAGTGTTAGACTCGCTTGTAACTGATGTGTGGTTCTGAGGTTCAGATAATTTATTTACATCGATAAAAAGGATCCAGAGCCGAATTACTGTAGTTTGGAAAATCCTGGCACATGTTTATCACTTTGTTTTCCTCTTCACCTCAAATCCTATAAATTCTTTTTTATGTTTTTACCATTCCCGTTAAATCTGCTTCTTGAGTTTTCTTTTCATACCCCTGGGCAGGTCTGAAAACCCCTGGGGCAGTTTAAAGGCAAAGCATACTGTAGCAGCACTGGTCACAAAGAGACAACCTTGTATTCTCTAGCACGTTTTAATGATGCTCTTTTAAGTAAAACATCCCTTTAATCTCACAGTCAATAATTTCCGAGCCGCATGCAGCAGTTTCCTGGGATCCTGGGTACGGCTGGACATCTGATCTCTTGATCTTCCTCCTGACAGTCTGATAGTGAACAGTTAGTAATATAACGAGACCACTAGATCTGCCCTTGTCTGCCTACGTGTGGAGCCTCCATAACTGCTGAAAACAGATTAAACGTGTAGTAGTCAGCCCCGATCTTTTTTGATGTTCAGTATTTCAGATCCCATCTCTCTTTTCATTAAAAATAAACTAACAAAAAAGTCTGGATGAAATAAAATGTATTTTTCATCTGAAAGTCTCAGTAATTATTCCCTGTGAAGTCCTCATGCCACAGACCGATACACAGAATATTCTGGCTGCAGTATTTTTAGGTTTGTTTGTAGGACAGCTTCTAGCCAGTAATTGGGGAGTTTTTCCACTACTGACATGTTTTGCTAATATGTTTATTTTGTGGATGTTGTCAACAACACAAACAAGAATCTTTAATTAAGATTACAGACATGGAACTAAATAAGGAACAATCTGACTCATAAACAGCCACTATATTGGGAAAACTTGTCAATCAATAAAGATATTGGTTTGATTAACCCCTGTTTTATTTAGGCTTTCTTTTAACTTCTAATTATTTCATAGGAAACAAATTATGCTGCAGATTTATAGGCATCTCTGGGTCTAGAGGGCAAATAAATATATTTATGAATTACAACAGAGAAAGTCAGCCCTGGAGGAGTGAATATGAGGGAGGGGCTTTTTACCCTAGGGTAGGCCAAGTGTGAGGTGTTTATAAAAAAAATAAGCTAAGGGGAGATGCCAGGTACTGGGGTACCTAAAGCAGGGTCCTGAAATTAGAGGCCTCTTCTCTTCTGGACCAGCAAGAAGAATCTCCTGCCATCCCTCTCTGTGAATGAATTCAAGGTTGTTTTGCATTGTAATCCGGAGTGCTTGCCTTAGGAGAAGGGTGGAATGTGATGTTGGTACCTTCTGATTATTCAGGAGAGGTCTAATAATTATCTTTACTAAGTGGAGTGTTAACGTGCTTGGAGGTTTACAAGGGGGACAAGCACTATTGGGGGTTGTTACAATATTTTTTTTTACAAGTATTTGTTTTATTTAATTGGTTATTTGTTGACAAATTTTAATAACATTTGCAGCCTTATAACCCAAGAAAGTGGTACCTTGTATTTATTGGGGAATATAGTGCCTAAGTATGGGGTTAAAAATAAACCACCAAAACGCAGATAAAAATATTATAGATTTATTTTCACTACACACTGATCCTCCTCATGATAAACTCATGATAAGTTGATTATTTTTATACATCCAATTCCAGAACACTTTTTAAGGAGGTGTGATGCAGGTATGATGTGGATGCCATATGGGTGTGGTGTATGTGTTGTGTGGGTGCCATGTGGATGTGGTGTAGGTATTGTGTGGCTGATGTGTAAGTGTGTAGGTATGGTGTGGGTGCCCTGTGGATGTGGTGTAGGAGGTGCTGTGTGGGTATGATGTAAGTATGGTGGGGAGGTGGTGTGGGTGCCCTGTTGGTGTGGTGTAGGTATGGTGTGGGTGCGGTGTAGGAGGTACTGTGTGGGTATGGTGTAGGTATGGTGTGGGTGCCCTGTGGGTGTGGTGTAGTGTGTGTGTGTGCGGTGTAGGTGGGATGTGGCCACAGTGTGTTTGTGTGTGTGTGGTAGGTTAGTGTGGTGTAGGTATGGTGTTGGCACAGTGTGTGTGTAGTGTAGGTGGGTTTGTGTAGGTGTGTTGTTTGTGTGCTGCAGTCTATAGGTTGGATATGGGGTGTAGGTGGGTAAGGGGTAGGTGTGGTGTTGGCACAGTGTGTGTGTAGTGTAGGTGGGTTTGTGTAGGTGTGTTGTTTGTGTGCTGCAGTCTATAGGTTGGATATGGGGTGTAGGTGGGTAAGGGGTAGGTGTGGTGTTGGTGTGGTGTTGGCAAAGTGTGTGTGTGGTATAGGTGGGTGAGGTGTAGGTGTGGTGTTTGCACAGTGTGTGTGTGTGGTATAGGTGGGTAAGGTGTTGTTGTGGTGTTGGCACAGTGTGTGTGTGTCGTAGAGGTGGATGAGATTTAAGTTTGACGGTAGAGCAGTGTGTGTGTGTTGTGTAGGTGGGTCAGGTGAGGTGTAGGTGTGGTGTATATGGGTGAATTGTAGGTGTGGGGTATGTGAGGTCTGGGTGTGGTGTGGGTGTGGTGGGGAGTAGGTGTGGTATAGGGTTTTGTAAGAGTAGGAGGTTGCGTTCGCTAACTTGTAATACCAGCACACATTTCTGTACTTTGGTATTACTAAGTGGAGTGCAAATATAGCTCTTGTTAGAGCGTTATTTTGCGCTCCACTTGTAATCTAGCCCTTAATAAGTTAAAAGTATATTCCCTTGATGGTGTAGGTGGGATGTGGGCACAGTGTGTGTGTGTGTGTGAGTGTGGTGTAGGTTAGTGAGGTGTAGGTGTGGTGTTGGCACAGTGTGTGTAGTGTAGGTGGGTTTGTGTAGGTGTGGTATTTGTGTCCTGCAGCGTGTAGGTTGGATGTGAGGTGTAGGTGAAATGTGGGCACAGTGTGTGTGTGCATGTGTGGTGTAGGTGGGTGAGGGGTAGGTGTGGTGTTGGCACAGTGTGTGTGTGATGTAGGTGGGTAAGGGGTAGGTTTGGTGTTGGCAAAGTGTGTGTGTGGTATAGGTGGGTAAGGGGTAGGTGTGGTGTTGGCACAGTGTGTGTGTGGTATAGGTGGGTAAGGTGTTGTTGTGGTGTTGGCACAGTGTGTGTGTTTGTCTTAGAGGTTGGTGAGGTGCGACAGTGGAGAAGTGTGTGTGTGGTATAGGTGGGTGAGATGTAGGTGTGGTGTTGTGTGTGGTGTATATGGGTGAATTGTAGGTGTGGCGTATGTGGGGTCTGGGTGTGATGTAGGTGCAGTGTGGAGTAGGTGTGGTATAGGGTTTTGTAAGAGTAGGAGGTCGCGTTCGCTTTGCGGCTAACTTGTAATACCAACACACATTTGTGTACGCTGGTACTAGTAAGTGGAGTGCAAATACAGCCCTCGCTAGAGCTTTATTTTGAGTTCCATTCGTAATCTAGCACTTAATAAGTTAAATGTATATCCCCTTGATGGTATTACACTCACACTAAATAACCTCAACACATTGTGAGGTATGGATAAGGGGAAGTTCACTTGGATCCCCGTCAGTATTACAGTCAAGGTTAAGGTTATCCAAGTTTTTAATGAGTCCAATAAACAAACGCCTAGATTTAGAGTTTTGTCGGTAAAAACTTGCGGAGCTAACGCTCCTTTTTTTTCCCAGCGCACCCTTTAAACAACGCTGGTATTACGAGTTTTCTGAATGGCTGCGTTAGCCTCAGAAAAGTGAACGTTGAGCCAAATTTAGCTCCACTTCAACCCTCAATACCAGCGTTGCTTACGGTAGCGGTAAATTGGAAAAACGTGCTCGTGCACGGTTTCCCCATAGGATACAATGGGGCTGAGATAGCTGAAAAAAAACCTAACACCTGCAAAAAAGCAGCGTTCAGCTCCTAACGCAGCCCCATTGTTTCCTATGGGGAAACACTTTCTAAATCTACACCTAACACACTAACATGTACCCCGAGTCTAAACACCCCTAATCTTACACTTATTAACCCCTAATCTGCCGCCCCCGCTATCGCTGACACCTGCATTATACTATTAACCCCTAATCTGCCGCTCCGGACACCGCCGCCACCTACATTATAGCTATGAACCCCTAATCTGCTGCCCCTAACATTGCCGGCACCTATATTTATTAACCCCTAATCTGTCCCCCCCAATGTTGCCACCACCTACCTACATTTATTAACCCCTAATCTGCCGACCGGACATTGCTGCCACTATAATAAATTTATTAACCCCTAAACCGCCGCACTCCCGCCTCGCAAACACTATAATACATTTTATTAACCCCTAATCTGCCCTCCCTGACATGGCCGCCACCTAGCTACAATTATTAACCCCTAATCTGCCGCCCCCAACATCGCCGCTACTATAATAAAGTTATTAACCCCTAAACCTAAGTCTAACCCTAACACCACCCTACTTAAATATTATTTAAATAAAACAAAATAAAATTACTATAATTAAATAAATTAATCCTATTTAAAACTAAATACTTACCTATAAAATAAACCCTAATATAGCTACAATATAACTAATAGTTACATTGTAGCTATTTTAGGATTTATATTTATTTTACAGGCAACTTTGTATTTATTTTAACTAGGTACAATAGCTATTAAATAGTTCATAACTATTTAATAGCTACCTAGTTAAAATAATTACAAAATTACCTGTAAAATAAATCCTAACCTAAGTTACAAATACACCTAACACTACACTATCAATAAATTAATTAAATAAATTAACTACAATTATCTAAACTAAAATACAATTAAATAAACTAAACTATAGTACAAAAAAACCCCCACTAAATTACAAAAAATAAAAAAATATTACAAGAATTTTAATCTAATTACACCTAATCTAAGCCCCCTAATAAAATAAAAAAGCCCCCCAAAATAATAAAATTCCCTACCCTAAACTAAATTACAAAGTAATCAGCTCTTTTACCAGCCCTTAAAAGGGCTTTTTGCGGGGCATTGCCCCAAAGTAATCAGCTCTTTTACCTGTAAAAAATAATACAAGCCCCCCCCCAACATTACAACCCACCACCCACACACCCCTACTCTAAAACCTACCCGATCCCCCCTTAAAAAAACCTAACACTACCCCATTGAAGATCACCGTACCTTGAGCCGTCTTCAGCCAGCCGGGCACCGATGGGACAGAAGAGGACATCCGGATCGGCACAAGTCTTCATCCGATCGGGGCAGAAGAGGACATCCGGACCAGAAGAAGGCTTCATCCAAGCGGCATCTTCTATCTTCATCCATCCGGCGCGGAGCGGTCCATCTTCAAGACATCCGATGCGGAGCATCCTCTTCTTTCCACGGCCGACGACTGAATGAAGGTTCCTTTAAATGACGTTATCCAAGATGGCGTCCCTCGAATTAAGGTAGGAAAAATCTGATTGGTTGATTTAATCAGCCAATCGCATTGAAGTTCAAACCGATTGAAGTTCAAACCGATTGGCTGATTGGATCAGCCAATAGAATTGACCTTGCATTCTATTGGATGATCCAATCAGCCAATCGGATTGTTTAGGGGTTAATAACTTTATTATAGTAGCGGCGACGTTGGGGGCGGGAGATTAGGGCTTAATAATTGTAGGTAGGTGGCGGAGATGTTAGGGAGGGCAGATTAGGGGTTAATAAAATTTATTATAGCGTTTGTGAGGCAGGAGTGCGGCGGTTTAGGGGTTAATACATTTATTAAAGTGGTGGCGATGTCCGGTCGGCAGATTAGGAGTTAATAAGTGTAGGTAGGTGGCGGCGACGTTGGGGGGGGGCAGATTAGGGGTTAATAAATATAATATAGGTGTCGGCAATGTTAGAGGCAGCAGATTAGGGGTTCATAGCTATAATGTAGGTGGCAGCGGTGTCCGGTCGGCAGATTAGTGGTTAAATAATTTTATTTTAGTGTTTGCGATGTGGGGGGCCTCGGTTTAAGGGTTCATAGGTAGTTTATGGGTGTTAGTGTACTTTATAGCACTGTAGTTAAGAGCTTTATGTTCCGGCATTAGCCCATAAAACTCTTAACTACTGACTTTTTTATGTGGTAGGAGTCTTGGCGGTAGAGGCTGTACTGCTCACTTCTTCCAAGACTCGTAATACCGGCGTTAGGCAAATCCCATTAAAAAGATAGGATACGCAATTGACGTAAGGGGATTTGCGGTAGCCAAAAGTCGCGGAAGAAAAGTGAGCGGTACACCTGTACCTACCATACTCGTAATACCAGCGGGCGTTAAAAAGCAGCGTTAGGACCCCCTCAACGCTGCTTTTTAAGGCTAACGCAGAACTCTAAATCTAGGTGAAAGTTAATACAAGAAAACCTTTTCCTTACGCATTTTGAAGGTTCATAAATCCTTCTTCATCTTCATTCTTCATCAGAGGAATTAGTTTGCTTGTAGTTCTGACTCATATTTGTGGATATACTTATTTTTCTACCTTCTAGCCAGCGATTGGATCAGCGATTCACATGATGGGAATAATGTATGTAAATGGGGTGTGTATGACATCTTTAGCCCAATTGGTCGGCTGGATTCACGTGGAACGCCAATACTATGTTGCCCTATCCATGCTCTGAGGTAAACCTATTTCTGTCCCTGGTTCTGGTTAGAAGAAACAACAATTGCACATTTTTAGCAATCTTAATGGCGGCAAGAAGATTAAAGTTCTAAACACACAATTTTAGGAGCTGTTTGAAGGTGTTTATAGTTTACAATATCCACTATATGGTCATAGGTTTTATCCGATTAATCAAAAAATAATCGGCCAACTAATCGATTATGAGAATCTTCATGTCAGATAGCACAAACATTAAAAGGTCTCAGGAATAAAAAAGAGTGCAGTAATATTTGTTAAGAAGACAACAATATTACTGATCTGTGTGCTGCTGCTGTCACAATGTGTGAGAAAACTTAAATTCCAAGATGGCTGAGCCCAGTGTGAAGATGCCAAGCGTTAGGATTAAAATGAGAGAATGGTTTTAAAGAGAGCTGCAGAGACAAGAGGAAAAACAATATAGCAAAGAGAATAGTAACTGTGCTAATGGGTTATCTAGCAGTTTAAAAAAGTAGTAGAGTTTTTAACAATTTTTTTTGCTACACACCTGCCATTTTTTTAAATCATTACAGAGCAAAAATACTTAACACCTGATTTTAACAACTGGTATTTTGGATTGTGAACAAGTGCAGCACTTAAACTGAGGAGCACAGTGAGAGCGCTTCTACAACAACTGATGAGCACGGTGGGACCCCCTAGTGTTCACTCCCGCTCCAATAAATAACTACTAACACTGAATGATGGGTTGTAAAGGCCGCAGCCCAGCTTTATTGAAATTTTAAATACAATAAATAACTCATTTTGCATAACCATAATACCCAGGCTGCTTGCCCACCTAAAACTCCGTGCTGACAAGCACGCCCACGGACCACCCAGCAGGAGGTACCACCTACACTTACAGCCTCCCAAAATTAGCAAACACCCACCACCCCTATGCTGCAACATGAACTTCCATCAAATACATGGGAGGGAGATTCCTGCTCCTCCAATGCTTTTTTATTAACTGCTGCCACCTCTTGTTCTCACCCCCTTATCATACCTCCTAATCGCCACCCTCCTCACCTATACTTGACCCCTTATTTTCATGGGCCCACAGGGAGGGTGACCCACCCCTCCTTCCATTTTGTCATACAGGGCGCCTTGAGAGATACAACCACTAAAGAATAGGACACGCTATCAGGCGCATTAAAAATACTTTAGTGAAGGATGTTACTTTGTTTTAAATGTATTTTAACCAATAACTTTTAATACTCTATTTGTGTTATTTGTGTGAGGCGGAGCACAAAATAACGTAGCGCTCATTATCTGCTCTGCTAGGCCTTATTGTGTATGCACACGTATTGCAATACTGAAAGTAGTAGGAGCCGCAAAAGGACAGAGGAGGGCGTTTGTCTTAAAGATGCACTCACAAGATTGCTTAACTTTCATTTAACTAATGATTTGCTTGATCTTTTTTTACATATATATGACAGTTAGGTGCTGCTATTTGAGCTAATAAAATACATGTTTACTGTTACTTTAATTGCTAATTTATACTTTCCATTTAAACCACTTAAGATGTACATTCACAAGCCCATGTGCTCTTTAAATCCCCTTGTGTAAAAAGTACAAACAACACATGGCAAGACATGAACCCCGGTTACTGTGCTGTTATGTTATTGTTCCTCTTGTCACAGCACTAATATGATTTTATATAGAGGGGAGTAGGAACAGGCAGCACATATTGATGCTCTGTTCCCATCGTACTGTAACTTCTCCTGCCATAAGGAATCCCTGCACAAAGGTGCGCTCAGCCAAATCACCAGCTGCACTCAGCCTGGGCACCCACTGCTATCTCCCTAAGGACAACTTTGTTTAGAGAGATACTAAGGCCTCTATTTATCAAGCTGTCAACCGCAAATATGCTGGAATTTCGCAGCATATTTGTGGCGAGGCCTACAGACCGGCAAAAGTAGAATTTAGTGACGTAACATACGATCCGCCGGTCTCAGTCCGACACAGATCGATGCGTACGTCACTCCAGATGTTCTGAATGCAAGTTCGGCATAATCTGACTACTTTTGGAAGTTATCAAAGAACAACCAGGTACGCTTGCCACTATTCCGGCCCAGCGTACCTGGTTTTCAATCCGCCGCCCTAGAGGCGGCGGATCCCATAAGAATCAATAGGAGTCTGACAGCAGTGAAAGCTCATGTTCGCTGCTGCCCGATATCCCATTGATTCCTATAGGAAATGTCTGCACCTAACACCCTAACATATACCCCAAGTCTAAACACCCCTAATCTGCCCCCCTACACCGCCGCCACCTACATTATACTTATTAACCCCTAAACCGCTGCTCCCGGACCCCGCCACAACTAAATAAATTGTTTAACCCCTAAACCGCCGCTCCCCGTCCCTGTCACAACTAAATAAACGTATTAACCTCTAAACCGCTGCTCCCGGACCCCGCCGCAACGAAATAAATTGTTTAACCCCCAAACTGCTGCTCCCGGACCCCGCCGCAACTAAATAAATTGTTTAACCCCTAGACAACCACTCACGGACTCCGCCGCCACCTATATTATACATATTAACCACTATCCTGCCCCCCTACACCACCGCCACCTACATTAAACTTATTAACCCCTATCCTGCCCCCCCTACATCGCCGTCACCTACATTAAACTTATTAACCCCTATCCTGCCCCCCCCTACACCGCCGCCACCTATATTAAACTTATTAACCCCTATCCTGCCCCCCCTACACCTCCGCCACTATATTAGAGTTATTAAACCCTAAAGTCTAACCCTAACCCTCCCTAACTTAAATATAATTTAAATAAATCTAAATAAAATTACTATCATTAACTAAATTATTCATATTTAAAACTAAATACTTACCTATAAAATAAAACCTAAGCTAGCTACAATATAACAAATAGTTACATTGTAACTAGCTTAGGGTTTATTTTTATTTTACAGGCAACTTTGTATTTATTTTAACTAGGTACAATAGTTATTAAATAGTTATTTAATAACTGCCTAGCTAAAATAAATACAAATTTACCTGTAAAATAAATCCTAACCTAAGTTACAATTACACCTAACACTATACTATAATTAAATAAATTAAATTAATTAAATACAATTACCTAACATTAAATAAAATTAACTAAAATTAACTAAAGTACAAATAAAACAAACACTAAATTACAGAAAATAAAAAAATTACAAGAATTTTAAACTAATTACACCTAATCTAAGCCCCTAATAAAATAAAAAAGCCCCCCAAAATAATAAAATTCCCTACCCTAAACTAAATTACAAATAGCCCTTAAAAGGGCCTTTTGCGGGGCATTGCCCCAAAGTAATCAGCTCTTTTACCTGAAAAAAAAAAGAAATACACCCCCCCAACATTAAACTTAACCTCCCACACACCCAACCCTACTCTAAAACCCACCAAACCCCCCTTAAAAAAACCTAACACTACCCCCTTGAAGATCACCCTAACTTGAGCCTTCTTCACCCAGCCGGGCAGAAGTCTTCATCCGATCCGGCCAGAAGTCTTCATCGAATCCAGGCAGAAGAGGTCCTCCAAGCGGCACAAGTCTTCATCCAAGCGGCATCTTCTATCTTCATCCATCCGGAGCGGAGCGGGTCCATCTTCAATCCAGCCGATGCGGAGCCATCTTCTTCAAACGACGAATCGGAATTCAAGGGACGTCATCTTGGATGACACCATTTAAAGGAACCTTCATTCAGTGTTAGGACGTCGTTGGCTCAGCGTCGGCTGGATTGAAGATGGACCCGCTCCGCTCCAGATGGATGAAGATAGAAGATGCCGCTTGGATGAAGACTTCTGCCCGGCTGGGTGAAGATGGCTCAAGGTAGGGTGATCTTCAAGGGGGTATCCTGCCCCCCCCACACTGCTGCCACCTATATTAAACTTATTAACCCCTATCCTGCCCCCCTACACCGCTGCCACCTACATTAAACTTATTAACCCCTATCCTGCCCCCCTACACCTCTGCCACTATATTAAAGTTATTAAACCCTAAACCTAAGTCTAACCCTTACCCCCTAACTTAAATATAATTTAAATAAATCTAAATAAAATTACTATCATTAACTAAATTATTCCTATTTAAAACTAAATACTTACCTATAAAATAAACCCTAAGCTAGCTACAATATAACAAATAGTTACATTGTAGCTAGCTTAGGGTTTATTTTTATTTTACAGGCAACTTTGTATTTATTTTAACTAGGTACAATAGTTATTAAATAGTTATTAACTATTTAATAACTCCCTAGCTAAAATAAATACAAAATTACCTGTAAAATAATTGGATTGACCTCACATTCTATTGGCTGATCGGAACAGCCAATAGAATGCAATGTCAATTCTATTGGCTGATTGGATCAGCCAATCAGATTGAACTTCAATCCGATTGGCTGATTGCATCCGCCAATCGGATATTTCCTACCTTAATTCCGATTGGCTGATAGAATCCTATCAGCCAATCGGAATTCAAAGGATGCCATCTTGGATGACGTCATTTAAAGGAACCTTCATTCAGTGTTAGGACGTCGTTTGAAGAGGATGGCTCCGCGTTGGCTGGATTGAAGATGGACCCGCTCCGCTCCGGATGGATGGAGATAAAAGTAGACATGTGCACGGCTAAAAAATTTGGTTCGTTTTCGGTTCGGATCGATTCGGAATTTTCGAATTTCGGTTCGGATTGAATCGAATTCGGCAAAATTTGAATTAATTTGTTTCCGATTTATTCGGATTCGAATAAATTCGTTTCAGATTTATTCGGATTCGGCTGAATTCGGTTCTATTCGGTTCCGAAATTCGGTATGTTTTAGTACACTAACACCCATAAACTACCTATGAACCACTAAACCGAGGCCCCCCCCACATCGCAAACCCTATAATAACATTATTTAACCCCTAATCTGCCAACCGTATATCGCCGCAACCTACATTATCCCTATGAACCCCTAATCTGCTGTACCTAACATCGCCGACCCCTACATTATAGTTATTAACCCCTAATCTGCCCCCCCAATGTCGCCGCAATCTAACTACAAGTATTAACCCCTAATCTGCCGACCGGATATCGCCGCCGCCTACATTATAGCTATTAACCCCTAATCTGCTGTCCCTAACACCGCCGACCCCTACATTATAGTTATTAACCCCTAATCTGCCCCCCCCAACGTCGCCGCAATCTAACTACAAGTATTAACCCCTAATCTGCCGACCGGATATCGCCGCCGCCTACATTATAGCTATTAACCCCTAATCTGCTGTCCCTAACATCGCCGACCCCTACATTATAGTTATTAACCCCTAATCTGCCCCCCCAACGTCGCCGCAATCTAACTACAAGTATTAACCCCTAATCTGCCGACCGTTAATCGCCCGCCACCTACATTATAGCTATTAACCCCTAATCTGCTGTCCCTAACATCGCCGACCCCTACATTATAGTTATTAACCCCTAATCTGCCCCCCCAACGTCACCGCAATCTAACTACAAGTATTAACCCCTAATCTGCCGACCGTTAATCGCCGCCACCTACATTATAGCTATTAACCCCTAATCTGCTGTCCCTAACATCGCCGACCCCTACATTATAGTTATTAACCCCTAATCTGCCCCCCCCAACGTCGCCGCAATCTAACTACAAGTATTAACCCCTAATCTGCCGACCGTTAATCGCCGCCACTATAATAAATGTATTAACCCCTAAACCGCCACACTCCCGCCTCGCAAACACTATAATACATTTTATTAACCCCTAATCTGCCCTCCCTAACATCGCCGCAACCTATCTACAATTATTAACCCCTAATCTCCCGCCCCCAAAGTCGCCGCTACTATAATAAGGTTATTAACCCCTAAACCTAAGTCTAACCCTAACCCTAACACCCCCTAACTTAAATATAATTTAAATAAAACGAAATAAATTTACTATAGTTAAATAAATGAATCCTATTTAAAACTAAATACTTACCTGTAAAATAAACCCTAAGCTATCTACAATAAAACTAATAGTTACATTGTAGCTATTTTAAGATTTATATTTATTTTACAGGCAACTTTGTATTTATTTTAACTAGGTACAATAGTTATTAAATAGTTAATTACTATTTAATAGCTACCTAGCTAAAATAAATACAAATTTACCTGTAAAATAAATCCTAACCTAAGTTAAAATTACACCTAACACTACACTATCATTAAATTAATTAAATAAATGAATCCTATTTAAAACTAAATACTTACCTGTAAAATAAACCCTAATATAGCTGCAATATAACTAATAGTTACATTGTAGCTATTTTAGCATTTATATTTATTTTACAGGCAACTTTGTATTTATTTTAACTAGGTACAATAGCTATTAAATAGTTATTGACTATTTAATAGCTACCTAGTTAAAATAATTAAAAAATGACCTGTAAAATAAATCCTAACCTAAGTTACAATTAAACCTAACACTACACTATCATTAAATTAATTAACTACAAGTACCTACAATTATCTACAATTAAATAAACTAAACTAAAGTACAAAAAAAATAAAACACTAAATTACAAAAAAAACAAACACTAAATTACAAAAAAATAAAAAAATATTACAAGAATTTTAAACTAATTACACGTAATCTAAGCCCCCTAATAAAATAACAAAGCCCCCCAAAATAAAAAAATGCCCTACCCTATACTAAATTACAAAAGTTAACAGCTCTATTACCTTACCAGCCCTTAAAAGGGCCTTTTGCGGGGCATGCCCCAAAGAAAACAGCTCTCTTGCCTGTAAAAAAAAAACACAATACCCCCCCCCCACATTACAACCCACATACCCCTACTCTAACCCAAACCCCCCTTAAATAAACCTAACACTACCCCCCTGAAGATCTCCCTACCTTGAGTTGTGTTCACCCAGCCGGGCCGAAGTCTTCATCCAAGCGGGGCAAGAAGAGGTCTTCCATCCATCAGAAAAGTACCAAAAAACAAACAAACACTAAATTACCAAAAATAATAAAATATTACAATAATTTTAAACTAATTACACCTAATATAAGCCCCCTACTAGCTATTAATATAGCTACAATATAACTAATAGTTACATTGTAGCTATTTTAGGATTTATATTTATTTTACAGGCAACTTTGTATTTATTTTAACTAGGTACAATAGTTATTAAATAGTTAATAACTATTTAATAACTACCTAGCTAAAATAAATACAAATTTACCTGTAAAATAAATCCTAACCTAAGTTACAATTACATCTAACACTACACTATCATTAAATTAACTAAATAAATGAATCCTATATAAAACTAAATACTTACCTGTAAAATAAACCCTAATATAGCTGCAATATAACTAATAGTTACATTGTAGCTATTTTAGGATTTAGATTTATTTTACACGCAACTTTGTATTTATTTTAACTAGGTACAATAGCTATTAAATAGTTATTGACTATTTAATAGCTACCTAGTTAAAGTAATTACAAAATTACCTGTAAAATAAATCCTAACCTAAGTTACAATTAAACCTAACACTACACTATCATTAAATAAATTAACTACAAGTACCTACAATTAAATACAATTAAATAAACTAAACTAAAGTACAAAAACCCCCCCACTAAATTACAAAAAATAAAAAAATATTACAAGAATTTTAAACTAATTACACCTAATCTAAGCCCCCTAATAAAATAACAAAGCCCCCCAAAATAAAAAAATGCCCTACCCTATACTAAATTACAAAAGTTAACAGCTCTATTACCTTACCAGCCCTTAAAAGGGCCTTTTGCGGGGCATGCCCCAAAGAAAACAGCTCTTTTGCCTGTAAAAACAAACACAATACCCCCCCCCACATTACAACCCACCACCCACATACCCCTACTCTAACCCACATACCCCTACTCGGAACAGCCAATAGAATGCGAGGTCAATCTGATTGGCTGATTGGATCAGCCAATCGGATTGAACTTGAATCTGATTGGCTGATTGAATCGCCAATCTTGGATGACGTCACTTAAAGGTACAGTCATTTAGTCGTCGGATCAAGAAAGAAGAGGATGCTCCGCGTCGGATGTCTTCAGGATGCTGCCGCTCCGGTCCGGATGGATGAACAGAGAAGATGCCGCCTGATGACTTCTGATGGATGGAATACCTCTTCTTGCCCCGCTTGGATGAAGACTTCTGCCGGTCTGGATGTCCTCTTCTGCCCATCGGATGAAGACTTCGGCCCGGCTGGGTGAACACAACTCAAGGTAGGGAGATCTTCAGGGGGGTAGTGTTAGGTTTATTTAAGGGGGGTTTGGGTTAGAGTAGGGGTATGTGGGTGGTGGGTTGTAATGTGGGGGGAGGGTATTGTGTTTTTTTTTTACAGGCAAAAGAGCTGTTTTCTTTGGGGCATGCCCCCGCAAAAGGCCCTTTTAAGGGCTGGTAAGGTAATAGAGCTGTTAACTTTTGTAATTTAGTATAGGGTAGGGCATTTTTTTATTTTTGGGGGCTTTGTTATTTTATGAATGTAAAATAAATATAAATCCTAAAATAGCTACAATGTAACTATTAGTTATATTGTAGCTATATTAATAGCTAGTAGGGGGCTTACATTAGGTGTAATTAGTTTAAAATTCTTGTAATATTTTATTATTTTTGGTAATTTAGTTTTTGTTTGTATTTTGGTACTTTTCTGATGGATGGAAGACCTTTTCTTGCCCCGCTTGGATGAAGACTTCTGCCGGTCTGGATGTCCTCTTCTGCCCCATCGGATGAAGACTTCGGCCCGGCTGGGTGAACACGACTCAAGGTAGGGAGATCTTCAGGGGGGTAGTGTTAGGTTTATTTAAGGGGGGTTTGGGTTAGATTAGGGGTATGTGGGTGGTGGGTTGTAATGTGGGGGGGGTTATTGAGGTTTTTTTTTACAGGCAAAAGAGCTGTTTTCTTTGGGGCATGCCTCACAAAAGGCCCTTTTAAGGGCTGGTAAGGTAATAGAGCTGTTAACTTTTGTAATTTAGTATAGGGTAGGGCATTTTTTTATTTTGGGGGGGCTTTGTTATTTTATTAGGGGGCTTAGATTAGGTGTAATTAGTTTAAAATTCTTGTAATATTTTTTTATTTTTTGTAATTTAGTGTTTTTGTTTTTTTTGTAATTTAGTGTTTTTGTTTTTTTTGTACTTTAGTTTATTTTATTTTATATATATATTATAGTGGCGGCGCTTAACGGTCGGCAGATTAGGGGTTAATACTTGTAGTTAGATTGCGGCGATGTTGGGGGGGGCAGATTAGGGGTTAATAATTATAATGTAGGGTCGGCGATGTTAGGGACAGCAGATTATGGGTTAATAGCTATAATGTAGGTGGCGGCGATTAACGGTCGGCAGATTAGGGGTTAATACTTGTAGTTAGATTGCGGCGACGTTGGGGGGGGCAGATTAGGGGTTAATAACTATAATGTAGGGGTCGGCGATGTTAGGGACAGCAGATTAGGGGTTAATAGCTATATTGTAGGTGGGGGTGATATCCGGTCGGCAGATTAGGGGTTAATACTTGTAGTTAGATTGCGGCGACGTTGGGGGGGCAGATTAGGGGTTAATAACTATAATGTAGGGGTCGGCGATGTTAGGGACAGCAGATTAGGGGTTCATAGCTATAATGTAGGTGGCGGCGATATCCGGTCGGCAGATTAGGGGTTAATAAGATAATGCAGGTGTCAGCGATAGCGGGGGCGGCAGATTAGGGGTTAATAAGTGTCAGATTAGGGGTATTTAGAGACTCGGGGTACATGTTAGGGTGTTAGGTGCAGACTTAGTGTTTCCCCATAGGAAACAATGGGGCTGCGGTGTTAGGTTTTTTTCAGCCGAAACTCCCATTGTTTCCTATGGGGAAATGCCGAATTTTACCGAGCTAATTCGGATTTATTCGGAGATACGGCAGCTATTTCGGATTCATTCGGTAGATTCGGAAGTATTTTAATTCGGAAATTCTAATCGATCCGAATCTCCAAATTTACCAAATTTTCTGAATTTCCGAATAAATCCGAAACGAACCGCACATGTCTAGATAAAAGATGCCACTTGGATGAAAACTTCTGCCCGGCTGGGTGAAGACGTCTCAAGGTAGGGTGATCTTCAAGGGGGTAGTGTTAGGTTTTTTTAAGGGGGGTTTGGGTGGGTTTTTGAGTAGGGTTGGGTGTGTGGGTGGTGGGTTTTAATGTTGGGGGGTTGTATTTCTTTTTTTTCAGGTAAAAGAGCTGATTACTTTGGGGCAATGCCCTGCAAAAGGCCCTTTTAAGGGCTATTTGTAATTTAGTTTAGGGTAGGGAATTTTATTATTTTGGGGGGCTTTTTTATTTTATTAGGGGGCTTAGATTAGGTGTAATTAGTTTAAAATTCTTGTAATTTTTTTTATTTTCTGTAATTTAGTGTTTTGGTTTTTTTGTACTTTAGTTAATTATAGTTACGCCTATATTTAGAGTTCTGCATTAGCCGTCAAAACCAGTGTTAGGGGGTCCTAACGCTGGTTTTTACCGCCCGCTGGTATTTAGAGTCAGTCAGGAAAGGGTCTAACGCTCACTTTCCAGCCGCGACTTTTCCATACCGCATATCCCCCTACGCCAATTGCGTATCCTATCTTTTCAATGGGATCTTTCTAATGCCGGTATTTAGAGTCTTGGCTGAAGTGAGCGTTAGAAATCTAATGACAAGACTCCAGCCGCAGAGAAAAGCCAGGAGTTAAGAGCTCCGGTTCATAAAGCTCTTAACTACTGTGCTCTAAAGTACACTAACACCAATAAACTACCTATGCAACCCTAAACCGAGGTCCCCCCACATCGCCACCACTCTATTAATTTTTTTAACCCCTAATCTGCCGACCGCACACCGCCGCCACCTACATTATCCCTATGTACCCCTAATCTGCTGCCCCTAACATTGCCGCCCCCTACATAATATTTATTAACTCCTAATCTGCCCCCCCCCCCAACGTCGCCACTACCTACCTACAATTATTAACCCCTAATCTGCCGACCGGACCTCGCCGCTACTCTAATAAATTTATTAGCCCCTAAAGCTAAGTCTAACTCTAACCCTAACACCCCCCTAAATTAAATATAATTTAAATCTAACAAAATAAAATAAATCTTATTAAATAAATTATTCCTATTTAAAGCTAAATACTTACCTGTAAAATAAACCCTAATATAGCTACAATATAAATAATAATTATATTGTAGCTTTCTTAGGATTAATATTTATTTTACATGCAACTTTGTATTTATTTTAACAAGGTACAATAGCTATTAAATAGTTAATAACTATTTAATAGTTACCTAGTTAAAATAATTACGAAATGACCTGTAAAATAAATCCTAACCTACAATTAAACTTAACACTACACTATCAATAATTAAATTTAATAAACTATCTACAATTATCAACAATTATATCAACTAAACTAAATTACAAAAACAAACAAACACTAAATTACAAAAAAAAACAAACACTAAATTACAAAAAATAAAAAAAGATTACAAGAATTTTAAACTAATTACACCTACTCTAAGCCCCCTAAAAAAATAACAAAGCCCCCCAAAATAAAAAAATGCCCTACCCTATTCTAAAATATAAATTGTAAAGCTCTTTTACCTTACCAGCTCTTAAAAGGGCCTTTTGCGGGGCATGCCCCAAAGAATTCTACTCTTTTGCCTGTAAAAAAAACATACAATACCCCGCCAACATTACAACCCACCACCCACATACCCCTAATCTAACCCAAACCCCCCTTAAATAAACCTAACACTAAGCCCCTGAAGATCTCCCTACCTTGTCTTCACCACGCCGGGTATCACCGATCCGTCTAGAAGAGGGTTCGAAGTCTTCATCCTATGCGGGCAAGAAGAGCTCCTCCAGAGGGTCCAAAGTCTTCATCCTATCCGGGCAGAAGAGGACATCCAGACCAACAGACATCTTCATCCAGGCGGTATCTTCTATCTTCTTCCATCCGGCGCGGAGCGGGACCATCTTCAAGCAGCCGACGTGGAGTCATCCTTCTTCACCGACGGACTAACGATGAATGAAGGTTCCTTTAAGGGACGTCATCCAAGATGGCGTCCCTCGAATTCCAATTGGCTGATAGGATTCTATCAGCCAATCGGAATTAAGGTAGGAAAAAATCTGATTGGCTGATTGAATCAGCCAATCAGATTCAAGTTCAATCCGATTGGCTGATTGGATCAGCCAATCAGATTGAGCTCGCATTCTATTAAATAGAATGCGAGCTCAATCTGATTGGCTGATTGGATCAGCCAATCCGATTGATCTTGAATCTGATTGGCTGATTCAATCAGCCAATCAGATTTTTCCTATCTTAATTCCGATTGGCTGATAGAATCCTATCAGCCAATCGGAATTCGAGGGACACCATCTTGGATGACGTCCCTTAAAGGAACCTTATTCGTCGTTAGTCCGTCTGTGAAGAAGGATGGCTCCGCGTCAGCTGCTTGAAGATGGTCCCACTCCACGTCGGATGGAAGAAGATAGAAGATGCCGCCTGGATGAAGATGTCTGCCGGTCCGGATGTCCTATTCTGCCCGCATAGGATGAAGACTTTGGACCCTCTGGAGGAGCTCTTCTTGCAGGATAGGATGAAGACTTCGGACCCTCTTCTGGACGGATCGGTGATACCCGGCATGGTGAAGACAAGGTAGGGAGATCTTCAGGGGCTTAGTGTTAGGTTTATTTAAGGGGGGTTTGGGTTAGATTAGGGGTATGTGGGTGGTGGGTTGTAATGTTGGGGGGGTATTGTATGTTTATTTAAATGCAAAAGAGCTGTTTTCTTTGGGGCATGCCCCGCAAAAGGCCCTTTTAAGGGCTGGTAAGGTAAAAGAGCTTTACAATTTATATTTTAGAATAGGGTAGGGCATTTTTTATTTTGGGGGACTTTGTTATTTTTTTAGGGGGGCTTAGAGTAGGTGTAATTAGTTTAAAATTCTTGTAATCTTTTTTTATTTTTTGTAATTTAGTTTTTTTTTTTTTAAATTAGTTTAGTCGATATAATAGTGTAGTGTTAGGTTTAATTGTAACTTAGGTTAGGATTTATTTTACAGGTAATTTTGTAATTATTTTAACTAGGTAACTATTAAATAGTTATTAACTATTTAATAGCTATTGTACCTTGTTAAAATAAATACAAAGTTGCATGTAAAATAAATATTAATCCTAAAATAGCTACAATGTAATTATTATTTATATTGTAGCTATATTAGAGTTTATTTTATAGGTAAGTATTTAGCTTTAAATAAGAATAATTTATTTAATAAGATTTATTTTATTTTGTTAGATTTAAATTATATTTAACTTAGGGGGGTGTTAGTGTTAGGGTTAGACTTAGCTTTAGGGGTTAATACATTTATTAGAGTAGCGGTGAGGTCCGGTCGGCAGATTAGGGGTTAATAATTGTAGGTAGGTGGCGGCGACGTTGGGGGCGGCAGATTAGGGGTTAATAAATATAATATATGGGTCGGCGGTGTTAGGGGCACATAGGGATAATGTAGGTTGCGGCAGTGTACAGAGCAGCAGATTAGGGGTTAATAATAATATGCAGGGGTCAGCGATAGCGGGGGCGGCAGATTAGGGGTTATAAGTGTAAGGTTAGGGGAGTTTAGACTCAGGGTTCATGTTAGGGTGGTAGGAAACAATGGGGCAGCGTTAGGAGCTGAACGCTGCTTTTTTGCAGGTGTTAGGTTTTTTTTTCAGCTCAAACTGCCCCATTGTTTCCTATGGGGGAATCGTGCACGAGCACGTTTTTGAAGCTGGCCGCGTCCGTAAGCACCGCTGGTATTTAGAGTTGAAGTGGCGGTAAATTATGCTCTACGCTCCCTTTTTGGAGCCTAACGCAGCCCTTCAGAGAACTCTAAATACCAGCGGTATTTAAAAGGTGCGGGGGGGGGAATACACGCGTAGCTAACGCACCCCTTTGGCCGCAGAACTCTAAATCTAGGCGTTAATTTTATTTAATATTATGTAATTGTATTTAATTAATTTAATTTATTTAATTGTAGCATAGTGTTAGGTGTAATTGTAACTTAGGTTAGGATTTATTTTACAGGTAATTTTGTATTTATTTTAGCTAGGTAGCTATTAAATAGTTAATAACTATTTAATAACTATTCTACCTAGTTGAAATAAATACAAAGTTGCCTGTAAAATAAAAATAAACCCTGAGATAGCTACAATTGTAACTATTAGTTATATTGTAGCTATTTTAAGGTTTATTTTATAGGTAAGTATTTAGTTTTAAATAGGAATAATTTAGGTAATAATATTAAATTTATTTAGATGTATTTAAATTATATTTTAGTTAGGGGGGTGTTAGGGTTAGGGTTAGACTTAGGTTTAGTGGTTAATTAATTTAATATAGTGGCGGCGGTGTAGGGGGTCAGGATAAGGGTTAATAAGTTTAATGTAGGTGGCGGCAGTGTAGGGGGGGGCAGGATAGGGGTTAATAAATGTAATGTAGGTGGCGGCGGGCTCCGGGTGCGGCGGTTTAGGGGTTAAACAATTTATTTAGTTGTGGCGGGGTCCGAGATTGGCAGGATAGGGGTTAATAACTTTATGTAGGTGGCGGTGGTATAGGGGGCGGCAGATTAGAGGTTAATAGGTATAATGTAGGTGGCGGCGGGGTCTGGGAGCGGCGGTTTAGGGTTAATATATTTATTAGAGTTGTGGCGGGGTCCGGGAGTGGCAGTTTAGGGGTTAATATATTTATTAGAGTTGCGCCAGGGTCCGGGAGCGGCAGTTTAGGGGTTAATATATTTATTAGAGTTGCGGCGGGTCCGGGAGTGGCGGTTTAGGGGGTAAAACAGTATAGTATAGTGTGGGTGCTTAGTGACAGGCTAGCAAGAAAGCTGCGAATAAGCCGATGAGCAGCAAGATCGATGACTGTCAGTTAACAACAGTCCGCTGCTCATCGCACCGTACTTGGTGCGTGGCTTTTTGACAGCTTTCTTGATAAATTTGGCGAACGTATTCAGGTCCGCAGCGGCGATGTTAGGCGAGCTTAGGCGTTCGTATTTGTGCCGGCGAATGCTAAAAAGTAGACAGCTTGATAAATAGAGGCCTAAATCTCATGATGCCACCGTTGTCATCTTAGACTCTCATCAAGATAATGCGAGCTCAGCAATATGCCAGCCTACTTCCCTTATGCACCTCTATGTATTCCTGTGTTACTGACAGCGGCAGATAGCCCTTGAAGATGCGCAGGCTGTTGGCATTTCTTCTTATGTAATGTGATGCTGGTGGAGCACTTGATAATTTGCAAACATTTGCTTTGTAAATAGCTGCCTATGAAAACACAGTGAATGACTGAGAACATCTGTTTTACTTCTCTGTACCGCGCAGTGCTGGCAGCCAGTCCTGTATGGGCACTAGTATGGCACAGCCCGTGCCTGCAACTCTTTGCGAGCATCTGTTCTCTTTGCTGGAAGATGTGTGTGTAACTCGCTGGCCAAGGAAGCGGACACTTCCTGGCTTCGTTTATCTGCAAATTGATCCCTCAGCGCTGAATTGTGTTAACAAGCAATAGAAATACTATAATGTAGCTCGATTCTCAAAGGAAACAGACTTTCCTGAGCTTGCTGAAAACATACAAATCATTGCACAGATAACTGTATTATTAGACTGATATGCAACTAATAGATAGGGAGTTTTTCTTCTTTTACCCTGGCACACCCTTTATTGCATGATATTACCAGGGGAATTGTCACCCATGCATGTGTAGTCATATTCAAATTGCAAATCTCCCCCTGTTTTTTTATATATTCTGTAACTGTATATTATATCTTATACAACAGTTTCTTCTGCACATTTAGGGATAGATCTGAATAAATTGGGCGGCTATGTCACAAGCAGAAATACAGCGTGTGTATTGCACCAGCTCTGTGAGCTCTATCACAATCACTTTGCTATTAGCTATTGGCACATCACTGAATAGTAAAGGCTCTTTTTATCACTATATGCTGCCTGACGTATGTCACATATATCCAGTTTCCATATTAGTTCAGGTGGGTAACATAAGAGCATATATTAATGGCTCAGTAGTGCACAAATAGCCACACTCAGGTCTCCTGCTCACCTGAGGAGATGCTATAGGACATAATTACGGTGCACTATTGTGTATATTTATTTTTCTGAAGCCTGAGAAGCAGTGTCTGACCCCGTCTGACTGGTACCTAAGTCATATGTGCCCCAGTGCTTTTGCCCAGTAACCATAACCATATCCTAACAGACTCTTCCCTCTAGCCACAATTATCCCTAACCACAACCTGACTGACCCATCCCCCTAGCCACAATTACCCCTAATCACATCCTGACAGACCCTTCCCTCTAACCACAATTACCCCTAATCACATCCTGACAGACCCTTCCCTCTAACCACAATTACCCCCAACCACATCCTGACTGACCCTTCCCTCTAACCACAATTACCTCTAATGACATTCTGACAGACCCTTCCCTTCTACCACAATTACCCCTAACCACATCCTGACAGACCCATCCCCCTAACCACAATTACCCCTAACCACATCCTGACAGACCCTTCCCTCTAACCACAATTACCCCTAATCACATCCTGACAGATCCATCCCTGTAACCACAATTATCCCTAACCACATCCTGACTGACCCATCCCTCTAACCACAATTACCCCTAACCTAACCACATCCGGACAGACCCATCCACCTAATTACAAATACCCCTAACCACATCCTGACTGACCCATCCCCCTAACCACAATTGCCCCTAACCACATCCTAAGAGGCCCTTCCCTCTTACCACAATTATCTCTAACCACATCCTGACTGACCCATCCCCCTAACCACAATCATGCCGAATCACATCCTGACTGACCAATCCCCTTAACCACAATTAGCCATAACCATAGCCTGACTGACCCATCCCCCTAACCACATTTACCACCTAACCACATCTTGCATGACCCATCCCCCTAACCACAATTACCCCTAATCACATCCTGGCTGATCCATCCCCTTAACTACAAATATCCCTAACTACAACCTGACTGACCCATCCCCCTAACCACAATTACCCCTAGCCACATACTGACTGACCCATCCCCCTAAGCACAGTTACCTCTAATCACCCTAAACAACCTATCGAGCTTGAGAGAGCTCACCAACCTATGCAGCTTCAGAGAGCTCACCAACCTATCCAGCTTCAGAGAACTCACTGACCTATCCAGTTTCAGAGAACTCACTGACCTATCCAGCTTTAGAGAGCTCACCAACCTATCCAGCTTTAGAAAGCTCACCAACCTATCCAGCTTCAGAGAACTCACCAGCCTATCCAGCTTCAGAGAGCTCACCAACCTATCCAGCTTCAGAGAGCTCATCAACCTATCCAGCTTCAGAGATATCACCAGTCTATCCAGCTTCAGAGAGCTGAACAACCTATCCAGCTTTAGAAAACTCACCAACCTATCCAGCTTTAGAGAGCTCACCAACCTATCCAGCTTCAGAAAACTCACCAACCTATCCAGCTTTAGAGAGCTCACCAACCTATCCAGCTTCAGAGAGCTCACAAACCTATCCAGCTTTAGAGAGCTCACAAACCTATCCAGCTTTAGAGAGCTCACAAACCTATCCAGTTTCAGAGAGCTGAACAACCTATCCAGCTTTAGAGACCTCACCAACCTATCCAGCTTCAGAGAGCTCACAAACCTATCCAGCTTCAGAGAGCTCACCAACCTATCCAGCTTTAGAGAGCTCACCAACCTATCCAGTTTCAGATAGCCCACAAACCTATCCAGCTTCAGAGAGCTCACCAATCTATCCAGCTTTAGAGAGTTCACCAACCTATCCAGCTTCAAAGAGCTCACCTATCCAGCTTCAGAAAGCTCACCAACCTATCCAGCTTCAGAGAGCTCACAACCTATCCAGTTTTAGAGAGTTCACCAACCTATCCAGCTTCAAAGAGCACACCAACCTATTCAGCTTCAGAGAGCTCACCAACCTATCCAGCTTTAGAGAGCTCACCAACCCATCCAGCTTCAGAGAGCTCAGCAACCTATCCAGCTTCAGAGAGCTCACCAACCTATCCAGCTTCAGAAAGCTCACCAACCTATCCAGCTTGTTCTGTAAGGTTTTGTAAAGCCAGTGTCCTTCACAAAGGAAATGTGTACAGTTGTGAGATAGATGTGAGTCCATTGATTATAATGGAACAGTAAAGTCGGAAATAAACTTTAATGATTCAGTTAGAACACACAATTTTAAACTACTTTACTTCTGCTTTGTTCTCTTGGTATCATTTGTAGAAAAGCAAACCTAGGTAGGCTCAGGAGACGCAATGCAGTACTGGGAGCTAGCTGCTGATTGCTGGCTGCACATGTATGCCTTTTGTCATTAGCTCACCTGATGTGTTCAACTAGCCCCCAGTACTGCACTGCTGCTCCTTCAACAAAGGATACCAAGAAAATGATGCAAATTTGGTAAAATAAGTAAACTGGAAACATGTTTAAAATTGTAAACTCTATCTATTGTATAATATTGTATACTGAGAGTACTATAGTAATACATTATATACTGAACATAATATAGTAAGTAATATTCATTCACCGGCCTCTTTATTAGTTACACCTTGCTAGTACAGGGTTAAACCCCCTTTTGCCTTCAGAACTGCTTTAATTCTTTGTGGCATAGATTCAAAAAGGTGTTGGAAACATTCCTCAGACATTTTGGTCCATATTGACATGATAGCATCAAGGGATGGACATGGTAAGCAACAATATCAGGTAGGCCGTGGCATTTAAACAATGCTCAATTGGTACTAAGGGGCCCAAAGTGTGCCAAGAAAATATCCCCCACACCATTACACCACCACCACTAGCCTGAACCATTGATACAAGGCAGGATGGATCCATACTTTCATGTTGTTTACGCCAAATTCTGAACCTACTATCTAAATGCCGCAGCTGAAATCGAGACTCATCAGACCAAGCAACGTTTTCCCAATCTTCTATTGTCCAACTTTGGTGAGCCTGTGCAAATTGTTGCCTCAGTTTCCTGTTCTAAGCTGACAGGAGTGGCACCCAGTGTGGTTTTCTGCTGCTGTAGTCCATCTTCTTCAACGTTCGATGTGTTGTGTGTTCAGAGATGGTATTCTGCATACCTTGGTTGTAACAAGTGGTTATTTGAGTTACTGTTGCCTTTCTATGATCTCGAACCAGTCTGCCCATTCTCCTCTGACCTCTTTCATCATCAAGGCATTTTCATCCACACAACTGCCGCTCACTGGATATTCATTTTCGGACAGTTCTCTGTAAACCCTAGAGATGGTTGTGTGTGAAAATCCCAGTAGATCAGCAGTTTTTTAAATACTCAGACCAGCCTGCCTGGCACCAATAACCATGCCACGCTCAAAGTCTTTTAAATCCCATTTTTTTCCCATTCTAATGCTAAGTTTGAACTTTAGCAAGCCATCTTCACCCCGTCTAGATGCCTAAATGCATTGAGTTGCTGCCATCTGATTGGCTGATTAGCAATTTGTGTTACCAAGCAATTAAACAGATGTACCTAATAAAGTGGACGGTGAGAGTATATTGTATATTTAGAATAATATAGTAATATATTGTATACTGAGAGTACTATAGAAATATATACTGAGCATACTATAGTAATATATTATATTCTAGGCATACCATAGTAAGTAATATATATTGTATACTGAGAATCCTATAGTAATATATTGTATAGTGACTCGTGAGAGTACTAGAGTAATATATTGTATAGTGTGAGTACTATAGTAATATATTAAATACTGAGCATAATATAGTAATATACTGTATAGTGAGAGTACTATAGTAATATATTGTATACTGAGCATAATATAGTAATATATTTTATACTGAGCATACAATAGTGATATAATATATCTCACAGTCAGCTCCCAAGATAATTATATATATTTATTTATATTATTAATTTGAAATAGATAACTATCTCTTGCACAGATCTAATTAGTAAAAATAATAATTTGGTGACTTCACATCAGGCAGGTGTAAGATGAGAAGCGACACCCAGCTTATGAATACGTCCCACCCTATAGAGGGAATACAGGAAACACACACACAAACTATACTGGCCCCCAGCACAGAACACAGCAGCTTATCAGACCAGTTTACTCTCATCTACATCAACTGTGAATGAGATATGATTTGCCAGTAGATCTTCTAGCAAAGACCGGCACATCACAGGATATATCTCATGTTATCCACATGCAGAAGAGACACTATGGTCTCAAGTTTATTTATATACGTGATGTCTTTATCTCAGGTGTATTGTGCACAGCTACAATAACAGATGATTTCTCCCGTAGCTTGTGAGAAGATTATTAGCTGCACTTCCTCCCTACGCCTGGAATTCGTACTAGCACATCACAATGGAACAATTCTCAAAAAAATGTGATCCCATCTCTTAAAGGGACAGTCTAGTCCAAAATAAACGTTCATGATTCAGATAGGGCATGTCATTTTAAACAATTTTCCAATTTACTTTTATCACCAATTTTGTTTGTTCTCTTGGTATTCTTAGTTGAAAGCTAAACCTAGGAGGTTCATATGCTAATTTCTTAGACCTTGAAGGAAGTCTCTAAGCTGAATGCATTTTGACAGTTTTTCATCACTAGAGGGTGTTAGTTCATGTGTGTCATATAGATAACACTGTGCTCACGCACGTGGAGTTACCTAGGAGTAAGCATTGATTGGCTAAAATGCAAGTCTGTCAAAATAACTGAAATAAGGGGGCAGTCTGTAGAGACATAGATATAAGATAATCACAGAGGTAATACGTGTATTAATATAACTGTGTTGGCTATGCAAAACTAGGGAATGGGTAATAAAGGGATTATCTATATTTTAAAACAATAAAAATTCTGGTGTAGACTGTCCCTTTAAGTCTAAGCAGCCTGGTTTAGATAATTAAACCATATTAGTTATTACCCACCAGTGTGCCACCCTCAGAATAGATTGTTAACCTTAGGAAATTAACATCTTCCTATGTCTCAGTAGAAACTTGTTATTTTTTTTGTTTGTTTAAACATTATTAGTGCTGAACTGTTTAGGGCACAAACTATTCCTTTCTTAAAGGGACAGTCTAGTCTAAAATAAACTTTTCATGATTCTGACAGGGCATGTCATTTTAAACAACTTTCCAATTTACTTTTATCACCAATTTCGCTTTGTTCTCTTGGTATTTTTTAGTTGAAAGCTAAACCTAGGCGGTTCATATGTTAATTTCTTAGACCTTGAAGGCCGCCTCTTATCTGAATGCATGTTAACAGTTTTTCACTACTAGAAGGTGTTAGTTCATGTGTGTCATATAGATAACACTGAGGTCACCCATGTGGAGTTACCTAGGAGCCAGCACTGACTGGCTTAAATGCAAGTTATTATTATTATTAGTTATTTATAGAGAGCCAACAGATTCTGCAGCGCTATAAATATAGGCGGTATACAAGGTAGCAATTATTGGGATCAAATGGGTAGAGGGGCCCTGGTCTAGAGTCACACTGTTGGTAAGTCAGCTCTTGTGAAGGTGATCTGCAAGCAGTTGGGCTCTTAGGCTTACATTCTAAGGAGGTTCATGGCAGATAGCAATGGAGGAGAGGAACTGGTATTAGGAAAGGTTAGTGTAGGTTGTATGCAACCCTGAACAGAAGAGTCTTTAGGGAGTTCTTGAAGCTTTCAAAACTAGGGAAGAGTCTTGTGGAGCGAGGCAGAGGGTTCCACAAGATGGGAGTCAGTTTGGAGAAGTCCTGTAAACGGGAATGTGAAGAGGTAACAAGAGAGGAGGAGAGTAGAAGGTTATGAGCAGAGCGAAGGGGACGGGAGGGAGAGTATCTGGAGACAAGGTCTTTGATATAGGGGGGAGCAGTGCAGTTGAGGGCTTTGTATGTGAGAGTGAGAATTTTGTGTTTAATCCTAGAGGCAAAAGGAAGCCAGTTAAGCGATTGGCAGAGAGGTGCAGCAGATGAAGAGCAACGTGTAAGGAAGTTGATTGTAAAGGAGCTAGCGGGCAGCTAGGGAGATTAGAGAGGACGGAGTTGCAATAGTCAAGGCGGGAAAGGATGAGAGAGTGGATTAAAATCTTAGTTGTGTATTGTGTAAGGAAATGTCTAATTTTAGAGATGTTTTTAAGGTGGAAGCGGCAGGATTTAGCCAAGGCCTGAATGTGAGGAGTAAAAGAAAGATCTAAGTCAAGTGTGACCCCAAGACATTGGGCATGCGGGGTCGGGGTAATGATGGAGCTGTCGACAGTTATAAAGAGATGGGGGTGGAGATTTTAGAAGAAGGGGGGAAAATAAGGAGCTCAGTTTTGAAGAGATTTAGCTTAAGATAGTGAGAGGACATCCAGGAAAAGATGTGAGAAAGACAGTTAGTGACACGGGTTAGCAAGGAAGGAGATAGGTCTGGAGCAGAGATGTAGATTTGAGTGTCGTCGGCATACAAATGATATTAAAACCTGTGGGACTTTATTAAGGAACCTAATAAGGATGTGTAGATTGAGAAGAGAAGGGGACCGAGGACAGGGCCTTGCGGTACCCCAACAGAAAGTGGTAACGGGACAGAGGAAGCCCCAGAGAAGGCTACACTAAAGGTACAGTGTGACAAGTAGAAAGAGAACCACAAGAGGGCTGTGTCACAAAGGATTGGAGGGTTTGGAGCAAACAAGGGTGGTTACCAGTGTCAAAGGCTGCAGACAGATCAAGGAGGATAAGCGGAGCGAAGTGGACTTTTGATTTTGCTGTAAGTAGGTTGTTGGTAACCTTAACTATTGCTGCCTCTGTGGAGTGATGGTGGCAAAATCCAGGAGGGAGTGTAATGTGAGGAAATGGGATAGGCGTGCATATACTAGTTTTTCGAGAAGCTTTGAGGCAAGAGGGAGTAGGGAAATAGGGCAGTAGCTGGATGGAGCAGTTGAATCGAGGGAAGGTTTTTTGAGGATAGGTGTGACCAGTGCATGTTTTAGAGATGAGGGAAATATACCAGTGCTGAGAGAGAGGTTGAAAATGTGTGTGAGTATAGGAGTAAGGGTAGAAGAGAGGGAGGAAGTAGCTGTGAGGGGATGGAGTCGAGGGGACAGGTAGTGAGGTGAGAGTGCAGTATAAGTGCAGAAACTTCTTCCTCAATAACAGGGGCGAAAGAGCTAAATATAGGGCTATGTGGGTTTTGGTTAATTTGAAGCTTTTGAGGGGGTGAGAGGCTGGAAACCGTCTGAGAGCCGGTTTTGTTTCTGATGGAATCGATTTTGTTATTGAAGTGGCTGGCAAAATCTTGAGCTAACAGAGAAGTTGTAATAGGAGGTGGCGGTGGGTGGAGAAGAGTGTTGAAAGTGGAGAACAGACATTTTGGGTTTGAAGAAAAGTAGAGATAAGAGTAGAGAAGTAGTGTTGCTTATAAAGATTAAGGGCAGTGTAGTAGGAGTTCAAGATGAACTTGTAGTGAAGAAAGTCAGCTGAACGTCGAAATTTTCTCCAGTGCCGCTCAGCAGTACGGAAACATCTGCATAGGTAACATGTCAGAGGAGTATGCCTGGGCTGAGGGTGAGTGTAAGTCTGTCAAAAGAACTAAAATAAGGGGGAAGTTTGCAGAGGCTTAGATACAAGGTAATCATAGAGGTAAAACATGTATTAATATAACTGTGGTGGTTATGCAAACCTAGGGAATGGTATTAAAGGGATTATCTATCTTTTAAAATAATAAAAATTCTGTTGTAGACTGTCCCTTTTATAGGATTAGTAAAATAACTTGCAAGGGTCACATATTTATCCCTTATAAACCTCTACATAGGGGAAAGTGACACTTTATGGGGATTTGCCAGGTGTTAGAACAATTATAATGATCATATATACTCCCTGGTTCAGGTTAAAGAATAACCCTTGAAAGGAATCACCATATTTACTTACTAAGCCATTGTTTTGTCAACAAAAACTATAACTAAAATGTTAGTCAATAAAATGAAATAAAAATGCTGATAACAAGAACTATAGGGAAAAGTGCACATATTTAAGTTAACGAAAGCAGTTGAAATAAACATTCTACAAGTGATTAATTATTTTTGTGAAGTACAGAGAATTGTGCTGAACAAAGTATATAAGAGTATTTTATAACAAGGTAATTCATTATTTATGAAGGGCCAGATTAAAAGTGGAGCGTTAACTGCGCTAGAAGTATTTTTTTGCGCACGTCAGGTTGTACTCATATTACAAGTTGAAGGTAAAAAGTTATTGCTCGCGCGCTAACCCGATGAGCATAAAAAGCCGAACTTACAATATTGCACATGCGATAACCTATTCTCCGTAGAAGTTAATGGAGAGAAAAAAAGGGGAAAAACACATAACACCCTACTCACACGCAAATCCAATTGCATATTCTCAAGTGCGCTAGCTAACCCAACATGAAAATATGAATATTTCATATTCCAATGTCATTCATATTGCAGAATATGTTCTATTTATTCATAAATACATATTTCTATATATATATCTGATGGGTTTTTTCACAAATGTATATAGAAATGATTATATAGAGGTATAGATAGATACAGATATATATGGGAATATCTATTTAGAAATACACAGAACAAATTTTGCTATGTGTAGAACATTGGAATGTCAATTATTTACAGTAAATACAAAGTAGAACACTTTATTAAATATGAATATTGCATAAATATGTTTTAACATGTTTTTATCTTCTTGACTGCAAAGGGCTCCAATACACTTATATATATGTCTATATATGTGTACATATGTATTTATGTGTTTATATGTATATATATGTCTGTAAATACATATATACACATATAAATACAGAAATACATATGTACACACACACACACACACACACACACATATATACAGGGAGTGCAGAATTATTAGGCAAATGAGTATTTTGACCACATCATCCTCTTTATGCATGTTGTCTTACTCCAAGCTGTATAGGCTCGAAAGCCTACTACCAATTAAGCATATTAGGTGATGTGCATCTCTGTAATGAGAAGGGGTGTGGTCTAATGACATCAACACCCTATATCAGGTGTGCATAATTATTAGGCAACTTCCTTTCCTTTGGCAAAATGGGTCAAAAGAAGGACTTGACAGGCTCAGAAAAGTCAAAAATAGTGAGATATCTTGCAGAGGGATGCAGCACTCTTAAAATTGCAAAGCTTCTGAAGCGTGATCATCGAACAATCAAGCGTTTCATTCAAAATAGTCAACAGGGTCGCAAGAAGCGTGTGGAAAAACCAAGGCGCAAAATAACTGCCCATGAACTGAGAAAAGTCAAGCGTGCAGCTGCCAAGATGCCACTTGCCAACAGTTTGGCCATATTTCAGAGCTGCAACATCACTGGAGTGCCCAAAAGCACAAGGTGTGCAATACTCAGAGACATGGCCAAGGTAAGAAAGGCTGAAAGACGACCAAGACTGAACAAGACACACAAGCTGAAACGTCAAGACTGGGCCAAGAAATATCTCAAGACTGATTTTTCTAAGGTTTTATGGACTGATGAAATGAGAGTGAGTCTTGATGGGCCAGATGGATGGGCCCGTGGCTGGATTGGTAAAGGGCAGAGATCTCCAGTCCGACTCTGACGCCAGCAAGGTGGAGGTGGAGTACTGGTTTGGGCTGGTATCATCAAAGATGAGCTTGTGGGGCCTTTTCGGGTTGAGGATGGAGTCAAGATCAACTCCCAGTCCTACTGCCAGTTTCTGGAAGACACCTTCTTCAAGCAGTGGTACAGGAAGAAGTCTGCATCCTTCAAGAAAAACATGATTTTCATGCAGGACAATGCTCCATCACACGCGTCCAAGTACTCCACAGCGTGGCTGGCAAGAAAGGGTATAAAAGAAGAAAATCTAATGACATGGCCTACTTGTTCACCTGATCTGAACCCCATTGAGAACCTGTGGTCCATCATCAAATGTGAGATTTACAAGGAGGGAAAACAGTACACCTCTCTGAACAGTGTCTGGGAGGCTGTGGTTTGCTGCTGCACGCAATGTTGATGGTGAACAGATCAAAACACTGACAGAATCCATGGATGGCAGGCTTTTGAGTGTCCTTGCAAAGAAAGGTGGCTATATTGGTCACTGATTTGTTTTTTGCTTTGTTTTTGAATGTCAGAAATGTATATTTGTGAATGTTGAGATGTTATATTGGTTTCACTGGTAAAAATAAATAATTGAAATGGGTATATATTTGTTTTTTGTTAAGTTGCCTAATAATTATGCACAGTAATAGTCACCTGCACACACAGATATCCCCCTAAAATAGCTAAAACTAAAAACAAACTAAAAACTACTTCCAAAAATATTCAGCTTTGATATTAATGAGTTTTTTGGGTTCATTGAGAACATGGTTGTTGTTCAATAATAAAATGAATCCTCAAAAATACAACTTGCCTAATAATTCTGCACTCCCTGTATATATATACTAGGCGATAAGCCTGCCCAGAGGGCAGTCTATTTAAAATTACAGAAAATAAACAAAATTATCAAAAATAAAAAAAATAAACCTAATCTAATACCCCTATAAAAATAAACCCCCCAAAGTTAAATAGCTCTTAGTAACCCCCCCCCCACCCACACAACCCCCAAAATTAAAAAATTAGGTATAATTGTAACTTAGGTTAGGATTTATTTTACAGGTAATTTTGTATTTATTTTAGTTAGGTAGTTATTAAATAGTTAATAACTATTTAATAACTATTGTACCTAGTTAAAATGAATACAAAGTTGCCTGTAAAATAAAAATAAACCCTTAAATAGCTATAATGTAATTATTAATTATATTGTAGCTATCTTAGGGTTTATTTTATAGGTAAGTATTTAGTTTTAAATAGGATTAATTTATTTAATTATAGGAATATTTATTTAGATTAATTTAAATAATATTTAAGTTAGGGGGGGGTGTTAGGGTTAGGGTTAGACTTAGGTTTTGGGGTTAATTCATTTAATATATTGGTGGCGGTGTAGGGGGGTAGATTAGGGGTTAATCAATGTACTATAGGTGGCGGCAGTGTAGGGGGGGCAGGATAGGGGTTAATAAATGTAATGTAGGTGGCGGAGGGCTCCAGGTGCGGCGGCTTAGGGGTTAAACAATTAATTTATTTGCAGCAGGGTCTGGGATCAGCAGGATAGGGGTTAATAACTTTATGTAGGTGGCGGCGGTATAGGGGGCGGCAGATTAGGGGTTAATAGGTATAATGTAGGTGGCCTTGGGGTCCCGGGAGCGGCTGTTTAGGGGCTCATATATTTATTATAGTTGCGGAGGGGTCCAGGAGCGGCAGTTTAGGGGGTAATATGTTTATTTATGTGCGGGGGGCTCCGGGAGCGGTGGTTTAGGGGGTATGACAGTATAGTATAGTGTGGGTGCTTAGTGACAGGCTAGCAAGAAAGCTGCGAAGAAGCCGATGAGCAGCGAGATCGATGACTGTCAGTTAACAACAGTCCGCTGCTCATCGCTCCGTACTTGGTGCGTGGCTTCTTGACAGCTTTCTTGATAACTTTGGCAAACGTATTCAGGTACGCGGCGGCAATGTTAGGCGAGCTTAGGCGAGCGTATTGGGAAATAATAGTAAATACGGAGCTTGATAACTAGAGGCCCTTGTGTGGGCATTTAGGTGTTTTTTTTGTTAATATTTTGTGTGGGCGTTTAGGTGTTTTTTGTTAATACTTTGTGCGGGCAGTTAGGTGTTTTTTGTTAATACTTTGTGCGGGCAGTTAGGTGTTTTTAGGTGGCCAGCAACAAAGTTGCAGGACAACCTATTGTTATTGTTCGGATTATTATTATTATTATTATTATTATTATTATTATTATTATTCTTTTTATTCCGCCAAGCTTTGTATTCAATTGCCCATAACTGCTTAACTGTTTTTGCAAAGCTCTTAAAATCAGGTATGCTGGTACAGCCTATTGCTGTGCTACATCTCATGCAAAATTGAACTCATAGGTCACATGCTCTGGCAGCCATATTGCTTTTTGCGACAAATTTCGACAAACGCTTAAAAATCTTAAGCTCTGGAACTGCTTATGTTACAACTTTGAAACTCGCTGTGCTTAGTGCTACTATGACCTGAAATTGCTATTGCTCAAGAGAAGTGCCTTGGTCACATGATGTGGCAGCCATCTTGCATTTTGCGAAAATATTCAAACATCTTCTTCTCTTAAACCGCTTAGTGCAATGACGCGCAATTTTGCACATATGCTCCTTGCAAGGTCCTCTATCAAGTTTGTTCAAACTGCGATTTTTCCATAATCAACATGGCTGCTGTGAGACATTAACCTTTTTATCGCCACTTAATTGCGTAATTTTGCACTTTATACATTAGTTTTACAATATTTAACAATATTACAGTGTAATAGACACATGATTACACATAGTCATAACCCTTAAAGACAATATTGCAGTTAAAATTCGCATTGCGCAATCGCCTTCGTGAAATAAAACATTTGCAAATTTTCATGAAACTTCTGCAAATTGTAGAGGTCTATAGTGAGCATTAGTATGTGCAATTTGAAAGCCATACATTGCATAGCTTGGCAGCCATTTTGTTTCGTATGCGCCATTTTTAAAAACTATAAAAATCTTCTTCTCCGAAACCGCTTATGGGACAGACTTGAAATTTTGTTTATAGAGTTATCTTATGACTAACATTCAGATTTGTTCAAGAGAAGTTGATACGTCATGTGGTTTGGCAGCCATTTTGAATTGTTCAAAATTGCTTAACGATATATTTAAATTAATAATAAAACAAAAACCGTTTTACAAAAATGCTTTATTTTTGCCATGTTTATTGACATTTATAGTGAGCACTATTGTGCGTAATATGGAGGCTGTATATATTACAATCGGGCAGCCATCTTGGTTTACGCGAAAATTTCGAAAGTCTATTTTCTCTGCAACCGCTTATGTAAGAACTGTGAAATTTGCTGTACAGTCTTATATTGTCACCTAGATTCATAATTGCTCATTAGGAGGGAATCAGTCACATGATGCGGCAGCAATATCGGTTTTATGTTTATCGTAATTATTTGTTATTCAATACTTCCTCTTTTGAGTCAATTGCTCACAAAACACAAATTACTTATGCTAAACTCTTGAAATCAGGTATGCTGGTACAGCCTATTGCAATGCTACATCTCATGCAATATTGAACTCATAGGTCATAAGGTTACGCAGCCATATTGTTTTTGCAACAAATTTCGAGAACTGCTTAATAATCTTTAGCTCTGGAACTGCTTATGTTGCAACATTGAAACTTGCTGTGCTTAGTGATGCTATGACCTAGATTTTCCATTGCTCAACAGAAATGACTTGGTCACATGATGTAGCAACCATCTTGCATTTTGCGAAAATATTTAAACATCTTCTTCTCTTAAACCGCTTAGTGCAATAAAGCGCAATTTTGCACGTTTGCTCCTTGCAAGGTCCTCTACCAAGATTGGTAAAATTGCGATTTTTCCATAATCAACATGGCTGCTGTGAGACATTAACCTTTTTATCGCCATTTAATTGCGTAATTTTGCACTTTATACATTGGTTTTACAATATTTAACAATATTACAGTGTAATAGACACATGATTACACATAGTCATAACCCTTAAAGACAATATTGCAGTTAAAATTCGCATTGCGCAGTCGCCTTCGTGAAATAAAACCTTTGCAAATTTTCATGAAACTTCTGCAAATTGTAGAGGTCTATAGTGAGCATTAGTATGTGCAATTTGAAAGCCATACATTGCATAGCTTGGAGGCCATTTTGTTTCGTATGCGCAATTTTTAAAAACTATAAAAATCGTCTTCTCCGAAACCGCTTATGGGAGAGACTTGAAATTTTGTTTATAGAGTTATCTTATGACTAACATTCAGATTTGTTCAAGAGAAGTTGATACGTCATGTGGTTTGGCCGCCATTTTAATTGTTCAAAATTGCTTAACGATATATTTAAATTCATAATAAAACAAAAACCGTTTCACAAAAATGCTTTATTTTTGTCATGTTTATTGACATCTATAGTGAGCACTATTGTGCATAATATAGAGGCTGTATATCTTACGATCCGGCAGCCATCTTGGTTTACGCGAAAATTTTGAAAGTCTATTTTCTCTGCAACCGCTTATGTAAGAACTGTGAAATTTGCTGTACAGTCTTATATTGTGACCTAGAGTCACAGTTGTTCATGTTGAAGGAATTAGTCACAAGCTGTGGCAGCCATATTGGTTTACGCAAAAATTTGAAACTGTGTTTTCTTTCCAACCGCTTATGTTAAAACTGTGAAATTTGCTGCATTACCATATATTGTCACCTAGAGTTACATTTGTTCATGTTGAAAGTGTAGGTCATATGGTGTGGCAGCCATTTTAAAAAAACACAAACATTTTGAAAATGTGTTTTTTTTCCAAATGATTGTTAGAACTGTAAACAGGTGTTATATAACTTTATTTTGTGACATAACTACTTATATGGCATTGCAAAAATAAAGTGCTGGCCACCTCTATTGCTGCTTGCAGCTATATTTAGGTGGCCAAGCACTATAGTGCTGGACACCTATTGTTTTTGCTCAGATTATTATTATTATTTTTATTATTATTATTATTATTATTATTATTATTATTATTATTATTATTATTATTATTTTTCCGCCGTTTTTTTCAAATGCTTATAATAACAACAGCATAACTCAAAAACTCATGAAACTTGGCACAGTGCTAGAGATCTATGCTGTGCATAATCCTATGCAATATAAATCTCATAGGTCATGTGATCTAGCAGCCATATTGTTTTTTGCGACAAATTTGGACAAACGCTTGAAAATCTTCTTCTCTGGAACCGCTTATGTTACAGTTGTGAAACTTGCTGTGTGCACTGCTGTATTGACCTAGAATAAAGTTTGTTCAAGACAAGTGATTTGGTCACATGATCTAGCTGCCATTTTGAAATGTGCGAAAATCTTTAAACATCTTCTTCTCTGAAACCGCTAAGTGCAATACAACGCAATTTTGCACATGTACTCTTTGCGAGGTCTTCTACCAAGATTGTTAAAACTGCGAATTTTCCATAATCAACATGGCTGCTATGAGCGATTCGCCTTTTTATCGTTGTTTAATTGCGTAAATTTGCACTTTATGCATTATATTTACACTATTTAACTATATTACAGTGCAGCAGACACATGATTACACACAGTTATGACCCCTAAAGCCAATATTGCAGGTAAAATTCGTACTGCGCAGTCGCCTTCGTGAAATAAAACATTTGCAAATTCTCATGAAACTTATGCAAATTGTAGAGGTCTATAGTGAGCATTAGTATGTGCAATTTGAAAGCCATACATTGCATAGCTTGGCGGCCATTTTGTTTCGAATGCGCTGTTTTTAAAAACTACAAAAATCTTCTTCTCCGAAACCGCTTATGGCACAGACTTGAAATTTTGTTTATAGAGTTATCTTATGACTTACATTCAGATTTGTTCAAGACAAGTTGATACGCCATGTGGTTTGGCAGCCATTTTGAATAGTTAAAAAATGCTTAACGATATTTTCAAATTAATAATAAAACAAAAACCGCTTTACCAAAATGCTTTATTTTTGCCATGCTTATTGACATCTATGGTGACAACTATTATGCATAATATGGAGACTGTATATCATATATTCTGGCAGCCATTTTGTTTTTTGCGAAAATTTCGAAAAACTATTTTCTCTGCAACCACTTATGTTAGAACTGTGAAACTTTATGTATAACCTTATATTGTGACATACAGTTACATCTGTTCATGTTGAAAGTATTGGTCACATGGTATGGCCGCCATCTTGAATAACGCAAAAACTTCGAAAATGTGTTTTCTTTGCAACCGCTTATGTTAAAGCTTTGAAATTTGCTGTATAACCATACAATGTGACCTAGAGTTACATCTGTTCATGCTGAAAGTATTGGTCATATAGTGTGGCAGCCATCTTTAAAAACACAATAATTTCAAAAATGTGTTTTCTTTCCAACTGTTTATCTTAGAACTGCAAAAACTTGCTTTATACCTATTTTTGTGACTTAGCTGCTTGTATGCCATTGCATCGGCAATGCGCTTGGCCACCTCTATTGCTGCTTGCAGCTATATTTTTGTTAATACTTTGTGCGGGCAGTTAGGTGTTTTTTGTTAATACTTTGTGCGGGCAGTTAGGTGTTTTTTTGTTAATACTTTGTGCGGGCAGTTAGGTGTTTTTTTGTTAATACTTTGTGCGGGCAGTTAGGTGTTTTTTGTTAATACTTTGTGTGGGCGTTTAGGTGTTTTTTGTTAATACTTTGTGTGGGCGTTTAGGTGTTTTTTTGTGAATACTTTGTGCGGGCAGTTAGGTGTTTTTTTGTTAATACTTTGTGTGGGCGTTTAGGTGTTTTTTTGTTAATACTTTGTGTGGGCGTTTAGGTGTTTTTTTGTGAATACTTTGTGCGGGCAGTTAGGTGTTTTTTGTTAATACTTTGTGTGGGCGTTTAGGTGTTTTTTTGTTAATACCTCGTGCGGGCAGTTAGGTGTTTTTTTGTGAATACTTTGTGCGGGCGTTTAGGTGTTTTTTGTTAATACTTTGTGTGGGTGTTTAGGTGTTTTTTTGTGAATACTTTGTGCGGGCGTTTAGGTGTTTTTTGTTAATACTTTGTGTGGGCGTTTAGGTGTTTTTTTGTTAATACTTTCTGCGGGCGGTTAGGTGTTTTTTGTTAATACTTTCTGCAGGCGGTTAGGTGTTTTTTTGTTAATACTTTGTGCGGGCGTTTAGGTGTTTTTTTGTTAATGCTTTGTATGGGCGTTTAGGTGTTTTTTTGTTAATGCTTTGTATGGGCGTTTAGGTGTTTTTTTGTTAATGCTTTGTATGGGCGTTTAGGTGTTTTTTTGTTAATGCTTTGTATGGGTGGTTAGGTGTTTTTTTGTTAATACTTTGTGCGGGCGTTTAGGTGTTTTTTTGTTAATACTTTGTGCGGGCGTTTAGGTGTTTTTTGTTAATGCTTTGTGCGGGCGTTTAGGTGTTTTTTTGTTAATGCTTTGTGTGGGCGTTTAGGTGTTTTTTGTTAATGCTTTGTGCGGGCAGTTAGGTGTTTTTTTGTTAATACTTTGTGCGGGCGTTTAGGTGTTTTTTGTTAATACTTTGTGCGGGCAGTTAGGTGTTTTTTTGTAAATACTTTGTGCGGGCGTTTAGGTGTTTTTTGTTAATGCTTTGTATGGGCGTTTAGGTGTTTTTTTGTTAATGCTTTGTGCGGGTGTTTAGGTGTTTTTTTGTTAATGCTTTGTGCGGGCAGTTAGGTGTTTTTTTGTTAATACTTTGTGCGGGCGTTTAGGTGTTTTTTGTTAATACTTTGTGCGGGCAGTTAGGTGTTTTTTTGTAAATACTTTGTGCGGGCGTTTAGGTGTTTTTTGTTAATGCTTTGTGTGGGCGTTTAGGTGTTTTTTTGTTAATGCTTTGTATGGGCGTTTAGGTGTTTTTTGTTAATGCTTTGTATGGGCGTTTAGGTGTTTTTTTGTTAATGCTTTGTATGGGCGTTTAGGTGTTTTTTTGTTAATGCTTTGTGTGGGCGTTTAGGTGTTTTTTTGTTAATGCTTTGTGTGGGCGTTTAGGTGTTTTTTTGTTAATGCTTTGTGCGGGCGTTTAGGTGTTTTTTTTGTTAATACTTTGTGCGGGCGTTTAGGTGTTTTTTTGTTAATACTTTGTGCGGGCAGTTAGGTGGTTTTTTGTTAATACTTTGTGCGGGCAGTTAGGTGGTTTTTTGTTAATACTTTGTGCGGGTGTTTAGGTGTTTTTTTGTTAATACTTTGTATGGGCGTTTAGGTGTTTTTTTGTTAATGCTTTGTGCGGGCGTTTAGGTGTTTTTTTGTTAATACTTCGTGCGGGCAGTTAGGTGTTTTTTTTTTAATACTTTGTGCAGGTGTTTAGGTGTTTTTTTGTTAATACTTTGTGCGGGCAGTTTTTTTGGTTAATACTTCACACGCAACTGACGACTGCGACGGACACGTTACAAACGCGATTATAGTATATATATATCCATAGACATATTTAGACATGTATATGTATGTATCTCAATGTTACAGCCCTTTGCAGCCTTTTTTTCTAAAACCTGAGACCTCATATCTTTGAGCCCTTATAACTTATTTAATCATTTTTATTAGCTGGTGTTATTATGAGTGTAACTGTACTGTGTAATATATTCTTCATGTGTTTTATGAAACTTTTTTGTTTAGTGAAACCGTTAACCAGTGCTCTGAGGACGCGCTAACCTGATGTACGTTAACTTCAATTGCACTCAAGCTATCACATTTACTTATACAAGTGAAAAACCCGATGTGCGCAAACACCCGTGATAAACCCCTTATTGCTTGCGCTCCACTCGTTATTTGGCCCTAAATAATTTATTTGAATTACTCTTGAGCCTGTTTTTGTCTTTTCAACAATTGAAACTATAAAATATTGAAAAGACTAAAATGTGACTAAAACTCTAATGCAATTTACTTTGAAGACTAAGGGGCCCATTTATCAAGCTCCGGATGGAGCTTGAGGGCCCGTGTTCCTGGCGAGCCTGCAGGCTCGCCAGAAACAGCAGTTATGAAGCAGAGGTCCAAAGACCGTTGCTCCATAACCAGTCCACCTGCTCTGAGCAGGCGAACAGACATCGCCGAAAATCAACCCGATCGAGTACGATTGACACCTCCCTGCTGGCGGGGGTGGCGTTGCACCAGCAGCTCACAAGAGCTGCTGGTGCAATGCTGAATACGGAGAGCGTATTGCTCTCCGCATTCAGCGAGGTCTGGTAGACCTGATCCGCACTGTCGGATCAGGTCCGCCAGACTTTTGATAAATATCCCCCAATGAATGAAACTAGAATAAGGTGTCGGAATTGACCCTGCAACACCAGAATTCCTTGCAGTCTGCTGTGATACACGCTCTTTACGCCTGATCCCCACTTTGTTAAAGGGACAGTTAAGTCAAAATTAAGCTTTCATGATTCAGATAGAGCAGCAATTTTAAACAACTTTCCAATTTACTTCTATAAACATAATGCGCACAGTCTCTTTATATTTACATTTTTTGCCGCCAGCTCCTACTGACTACTGATCATGTGCAAACAAATTCACAGAATATACATATATGCACTTGTGATTGGCTGATGGCTGTCACATGATACTGGGGGAGTGGAAATAGACATAAATGAAATTTGTCAGAAAAAAATCTACTTCTCATTTTAAGTTAAGACTTGTGGGTAGATTTATTATGCTGCCGTGCCGATGCAGCTGTTTACGCGCGAGCCTTCAGGCTCACCGGAAACTTAAGTTAAGAAGCTCCTTAACTCATCAACCACCTCTGAGGTAGCGGACAGCAACACACCCTGCTAGTGGCCGATTGGCCGCAAGTGTGCAGGGGGTGGCATTGCACAAGTATTTCACCAGAAATGCTTGTGCAATGTTAAATGCCGACAGGGTATGCTGTCAGCATTTAGCGAGGTCGGGCGGACAGGATCCACTACAGCAGATTATGTCCGTGCAACACTTGATCTTGTATTTACTGGTCCTTTAACTCAAGGGCACAGCTGACCAGCTTCTCTTTAATGCCAAACTAAATGATGTGAGGAGGCAGAGTGAATATTATATACTAAAAAAAGTAAAGTGTGAGAGCAAAACAAAAATGGTGGCTTGATCCTTCTGCTCCATAGCGTGGACTGGCAGACCAAGTGCCTCATTACACCACAATGGGTGCCCAATCCCTAAACCAAGCTGGAATCCCCTGATTAAAGGGCCATAATACCCAAATGTTTAAACACTTGAAAGTGATGCAGCATAGCTGTAAAAAGCTGACTAGAAAATATCACCTGAGCATCTCTATGTAAAAAAGAAAGATATTTTACCTCAAATGTTCCTCAGTAGCCACCTCCCATTGTAAAGGATTTCTAAGCAGCATTTTAGTGTGTCTGTCCTGGGACATCTGAAAGGATGAGCATCGTGCACTCTCATATTATTTCACCAATCAGGTAAAGGAAGCTTACTATGAAATCTCATGAGAGTTAAGTCAAATCTCATGAGATCACAGTAAGAGTTCATGACCTCAGCACTGCTGATGCTGATTGGCTGCTGTTCATTTCTTCATTTTTTTTTTTTTTTTTTTACCTGCAGCTGGGAGCAGGTGAAGTATAACTTTTTAAACAGAACTTACTCTGCTGAGCTGAGGAAATTGTGAGGTAAAATATCTTCCTTTTTTACATAGAGATGCTCAGGTGATATTTTCCTGTCAGCTTTTTACAGTTATACTGCATCAGTTTCAAGTGATTTAGCATATGAGTATTATGTCCCTTTAAGTGTAAGGCGTGCAATGACAGAGGTTAATGCTGTGCACCCAGCCTTGTTCTGCAAAAAATATGATTATAGGAATAAAAATAAACTTAGCAACAAAAGTGCTGTGTGATGCAATTTAAGGGTAAAATCAGGGATATTAATAACCAGCAACACCTTTTCCTGCAGAATCAGCAGGCTGGATAATGAGTAATGAATGTGGAACAGGTCCAGCAGCATATCTGTCTTTTGTGTAGCTGGCAGAAGCAGCGAGGAATCTGCGCTACCGATGGCCAGCTGTGAATTCCTCTCCAGCCCCTCCCTGCACTCTCTTCAGGTACACGTGAGCGTTTTGGGGTGACCTCATCTCTGTTTAAAAAGCTCACACATTTTTCCGCTTCATCAGGCTTCTTTCTCCCCCCCATCAGCCTGTGATTGTTTGTACGAGTGAGCGGGCTCAGGGATAATTAGTCAGACAATGGCTTCTGATGATACTGCGGAATCAGAGGAAAGGAAGCAGCTTGTGCCATACCAAGTGCTTTCTGTGTGAGCAAAACACTGGCCAGGGATGGAGGAAACACTTTGCAAGATAAGTGGGAATATATTAATGTCAAGTGCTGTGATCCTTATTCAAGCAGCACTGGTCACAACCGCTTGTTAAGGTCATTTACCATCGGTATCCAAGAATAAGTGGCAAGAGCAACAAATCTCAGTCTCTTTATGAAGCTCTGCCTAACAATTTATACAGAGATGTTAGTTTTATTTCTCAGAAGACCAGGCCTGGGGTTTAGATTCCTACAAAATCCCTCTTGGGAATCTCAGAGCATCCTGAAATGAGAAGCCCCTCCCCTAACGCAAGCACATAGGGATGTGACATCTCAGGCTCATTTTATAGTGAGGGGCGGTTACACCTCAGACGTTGATCTCTTTAGTTTCAATGCTTAGTCAGTTGTAAGTGTCCACCTCACCCTAAATGTTGTTATAAACCAGGCGTGTGGGGATACTGAGAAACCACTCATGGTTTGTGATTTTGACATGAAAGAAAAAAGATATATAAGAAACAAGAGGGACTGACTGCAGATTTGGGGAAATTACTTTTTTAGACCAGGGCCTCACAACATACAGGCCGAGTGCCACAAATGTCCCTGCATTGGGTGTTTGTGTGGTCCTCAACACTACTGTGCACAAACTCTATGACTAAAAAGCTGCTGCTGTTTTGTAGATGATCCAATTTTATAGCCCATCTGGTAGTGTTTTTGTAACAATGTATAGTTTTGGTTATTTTTTTAAAAAATATTGTGCTGATTTTCAGACTCCAAACCAAGCCCTACAGTGTCAGATGTATACTGATGTCTACAGATTCCTGCGGCTACTCTTGTATAATCTGTCTTTTCATATGCAGGGAAGGAGGACGGTCTGCTTTTCAGCCTCTTTCACTGGATGTGTCAGCCTAACCTCTTCAACAGTGCTAAACTGAGAGCTTCTAAGTAAGTTTTTAAAAGTTTTATATTGGATTTTTATATCAGTATCTGTGCATATTCTTCTATATAGTAGTATCTATTACATGCAGTTATATGAAAACTGGTGTATACTGTCCCTTTAAAGCTTTAAAAACTTCTTGACAACCAGTGTCACAATGGTGCAAATTTATCAAACTGTGAATAAACTGAATTCCTTGTATACTCGCTTGTCTTCGCATCATGAGAAAAGCACATTTTTGCACGTTTTTATAAAAAGTATTTATATTTAATTGTGACCATTGTGACGAGAATGTTATGAAACTAGTGATTGTTACCAGATCCTGAATGACATTTTCCATTTAATCTCTCTGTGTATAAGGTCAGGATTGATTCCCTCTCCAGTCGGGAATGCTGCGCTATCTCCCACAGATGTGTCAAGGCATCTAACCCAGTCTTACACGAAAACACAGCAGATACTCTACCTTGCAACTTGGTTAAGAATATTTTTTTAATCTTCTTAATCTTCTTTTTCTCATCAGGGTAGCTGGAAAAGCAAGTTGTAGCAAGCATCCGTGATATTAATCAGCTTACACTGGGCATCACATAGTGAGAAACTGCCGTAGCACTCTCGCTATCTCAAATCTGTAATCTGTACACACTGAATGTTCCCGGGGAGCGCGCAATCTCACAGGTGCCGAATTAAATTTACTGTCTGGATCATTATCTAGAAATACTGAACAGCCAATCTTGTCCAAACCATCGGAAACTGTGCTAATATTGTTTAGCGATAACTGAACGTTATTCTTGGTCTGAGAGTGATGGTTTATTTTCTATCTACATGTTCTGACTGCATTTACAAATCTAACACTCTGTTCACAGTTGCATAAATTTGGGTACAAACTCTTTAATATTCAACAGTTTTCATTACACATTTACGAGTTACAAGTCTTGAAAGCAAAGTACGTTTTCATCTCCATATAAGTAAAACAAACTAGATAAAGGCACAAGTTGACTATGGTCTGATAATCTGGATATAGATAATTTTATTTAAAGGGATATTGTACACTAGATTTTCCTTTGCATAAATGTTTTGTAGATGATCCATTTCTATAGCCCATCTGGGGATGTTTATGTAACAATGTATAGTGTTGCTTATTTTTAAATAAAATTGTGCTGATTTTCAGTCTCCTAACCAAGCCCCGATGTTTTAGATGTCTACTGATGTCTACAGACTCCTGGTTGAGTAAAGGGTCTTTTCATATACAGGGGAGGGGGAAAGTGTTTGCTTTCCTGCTTTCTCAGCCCCTTTCACTAGGTGTCCCAGCCTAACCTCATCAATAGTGCTAAACTGGGAGCTTCTAAGTAAGTTTTTAAAAGGTTTTATACTGGATTTTTATATCAGTATCTGTGTATATTCCTATTTATGTCTTTTATATGCAGTTATAGGAAAATGTGTGTATACTGTCCCTATACACCTATACACAGAGGTCCTTATGTCAGAGTAACCAAATATATATTTACACAATGCAGGACTAATTGTTTCATCATCAGATCAATGCTAATATGGAACTTAAAGTAATCTGTCACTGTGCAGTAATAGATGGGTCTTGGTTCATTTTGCATCAGTGTCACTGTCTTCTATATTTGTGCTGATATATACACTGTTCCATAGCAAACCAAATACCCAAAGGAAGGTGCAGAATCATACAGCCCCCTTATCTAAACCCATTTACAGCCCCCTTTATCTGAACCTATTTACAGCCCCCTTATCTGAACCCACTTTCCTCCCCCTTATCTAAACCCATTTACAGCCCCCTTATCTGAACCCATTTACAGCCCCATCCCATTTACATCCTTTATCTGATCCCTTTACAACTCCCTTAGCTAAACCCATATACAGCCCCCTTATCTGAACCCATTTACAGCCCCATCCCAATTACAGCCCTTTATCTAAACCTATTTACAAACCCCTTATCTGAACCCATTTACCGACCCCTTATCTGAACCCATTTACACCCCCTTTATCAAACCCATTTACAGCCCCCTTATCAAACCCATTTACAGCCCCCTTATCAAACCCATTTACACCCCCTTTATCAAACCCATTTACAGCCCCCTTATCAAACCCATTTACAACCCCCTTATTAAACCCATTTACAGCCCCCTTATCTGATCCCATTTACAACCCCCTTATCAAACCCATTTACAGCCCCTTTATCTGATCCCATTTACAACCCCCTTATCAAACCCATTTACAGCCCCCTTATCTGATCCCATTTACAGTCCCCTTATCAAACCCATTTACAGCCCCCTTATCTGATCCCATTTACAGTCCCCTTATCAAACCCATTTACAGCCCCCTTATCTGATCCCATTTACAGTCCCCTTATCAAACCCATTTACAGCCCCCTTATCTGATCCCATTTACAACCCCCTTATCAAACCCATTTACAGCCCCCTTATCTGATCCCATTTACAGTCCCCTTATCAAACCCATTTACAGCCCCCTTATCTGATCCCATTTACAGTCCCCTTATCAAACCCATTTACAGCCCCCTTATCTGAACCCATTTACAGCCCCATCCCATTTACATCCTTTATCTGATCCCCTTTACAACCCCCTTAGCTAAACCCATATACAGCCCCCTTATCTGAACCCATTTACAGCCCCATCCCAATTACAGCCCCCTTATCTAAACCTATTTACAAACCACTTATCTGAACCCATTTACCGACCCCTTATCTGAACCCATTTACACCCCCTTTATCAAACCCATTTACAGCCCCCTTATCAAACCCATTTACAACCCCCTTATTAAACCCATTTACAGCCCCCTTATCTGATCCCATTTACAGCCCCCTTATCAAACCCATTTACAACCCCCTTATTAAACCCATTTACAGCCCCCTTATCTGATCCCATTTACAACCCCCTTATCAAACCCATTTACAGCCCCCTTATCTGATCCCATTTACAGTCCCTTTATCAAACCCATTTACAGGCCCCTTATCTGATCCCATTTACAACCCCCTTATTAAACCCATTTACAGCCCCCTTATCTGATCCCATTTACAGTCCCCTTATCAAACCCATTTACAGCCCCCTTATCTGATCCCATTTACAGTCCCCTTATCAAACCCATTTACAGCCCCCTTATCTGATCCCATTTACAGCCCCCTTATCAAACCCATTTACAGCCCCCTTATCTGATCCCATTTACAGTCCCCTTATCAAACCCATTTACAGCCCCCTTATCAAACCCATTTACAACCCCCTTATTAAACCCATTTACAGCCCCCTTATCTGATCCCATTTACAACCCCCTTATCAAACCCATTTACAGCCCCCTTATCTGAACCCATTTACAGTCCCCTTATCAAACCCATTTACAGCCCCCTTATCTGATCCCATTTACAACCCCCTTATCAAACCCATTTACAGCCCCCTTATCTGATCCCATTTACAGTCCCCTTATCAAACCCATTTACAGCCCCCTTATCTGATCCCATTTACAGTCCCCTTATCAAACCCATTTACAGCCCCCTTATCTGAACCCATTTACAGCCCCATCCCATTTACATCCTTTATCTGATCCCCTTTACAACCCCCTTAGCTAAACCCATATACAGCCCCCTTATCTGAACCCATTTACAGCCCCATCCCAATTACAGCCCTTTATCTAAACCTATTTACAACCCCTTATCTGAACCCATTTACCGACCCCTTATCTGAACCCATTTACACCCCCTTTATCAAACCCATTTACAGCCCCCTTATCAAAACCATTTACAGCCCCCTTATCAAACCCATTTACAACCCCCTTATTAAACCCATTTACAGCCCCCGTATCTGATCCCATTTACAGCCCCCTTATCAAACCCATTTACAACCCCCTTATTAAACCCATTTACAGCCCCCTTATCTGATCCCATTTACAACCCCCTTATCAAACCCATTTACAGCCCCCTCATCTGATCCCATTTACAGTCCCCTTATCAAACCCATTTACAGCCCCCTTATCTGATCCCATTTACAGTCCCCTTATCAAACCCATTTACAGCCCCCTTATCTGATCCCATTTACAGTCCCCTTATCAAACCCATTTACAGCCCCCTTATCTGATCCCATTTACAGTCCCCTTATCAAACCCATTTACAGCCCCCTTATCTGATCCCATTTACAGTCCCCTTATCTGATCCCATTTACAGTCCCCTTATCAAACTCATTTACAGCCCCCCTTATCTGATCCCATTTACAGTCCCCTTATCAAACCCATTTACAGCCCCCTTATCTGATCCCATTTACAGTCCCCTTATCTGATCCCATTTACAGTCCCCTTATCAAACCCATTTACAGCCCCCTTATCTGATCCCATTTACAGTCCCCTTATCTGATCCCATTTACAGTCCCCTTATCTGATCCCATTTACAGCCCCCTTATCTGATCCCATTTACAGTCCCCTTATCAAACCCATTTACAGCCCCCTTATCTGATCCCATTTACAGTCCCCTTATCAAACCCATTTACAGCCCCCTTATCTGATCCCATTTACAACCCCCTTATCTGATACCATTTACAGTCCCCTTATCTGATCCCATTTACAGTCCCCTTATCAAACTCATTTACAGCCCCCTTATCTGATCCCATTTACAGTCCCCTTATCAAACCCATTTACAGCCCCTTATCTGATCCCATTTACAGTCCCCTTATCTGATCCCATTTACAGTCCCCTTATCAAACCCATTTACAGCCCCCTTATCTGATCCCATTTACAGTCCCCTTATCTGATCCCATTTACAGTCCCCTTATCTGATCCCATTTACAGCTCCCTTATCAAACCCATTTACAGCCCACTTATCTGATCCCATTTACAGCCCCCTTATCTGATCCCATTTACAGCTCCCTTTTCAAACCCATTTACAGCCCTGTATCTGATCCCATTTACAGTCCCCTTATCTGATCCCATTTACAGCCCCCTTATCTGATCCCATTTACAGCTCCCTTATCAAACCCATTTACAGCCCCCTTATCTGATCCCATTTACAGCCCCCTTATCTGATCCCATTTACAGCTCCCTTATCAAACCCATTTACAGCCCCCTTATCTGATCCCATTTACAACCCCCTTATCAAACCCATTACAGCCCCCTTATCTGATCCCATTTACAGCCCCCTTATCTGATCCCATTTACAGCCCCCTTATCTGATCCCATTTACAGCCCCCTTATCAAGCCTATTTACAGCCCCCTTATCAAACCCATTTACAGCCCCCTTATCGGATCCCATTTACAGCCCCCTTATCTGATCCCATTTACAGCCCCCTTATCAAGCCTATTTACAGCCCCCTTATCTGATCCCATTTACAGCCCCCTTATCTGATCCCATTTACAGCCCTGTATCTGATCCCATTTACTCACTTTATTGCTGTGCTTTCTGACCCCGGGGAAGGCTGCTTAGTACTTGTGTGCCTGTACATAAATTTCAGATCTATTTTTTCTCCCCCTAGTGTTTATAATCAGCTAATATTAAGCTGAGATTGTCTTGAGTATTGTTTACAAATATTATTGCTACATTAAAAAACACACAATGGAAATGTAATAGCAATAACAATGAATACAGTGGATTATGTGCTTCATCACGTACACAATAATCAGGCAATTTGATGTTAAAGTTTTAGAAAACCTATACTCTTTGCCTCACTAGGTTTTACTAATCACCACACATTTGACATCACAATATTACAGATGACATCATAAACTGTCTTCACCATCATCATTACAGGGTGCCTCACATACAGGCTTCAGTACCTGATTGGTCAACTGGTTCATAGTGATGAGTATTATTAACAGTGTTGTTTTGTTAATCAGTACCCACAACCCTCTGCTAACAATGCGCAGTACTGCAGGCACACTCCAACTACTATTGCCTGCAGTATTACTGCATTGCTTATCTACCATTAAACTCTTTAACATAATAACACCCCGCTAGGCCATTCTTCAGTTATAATGATAGTAAAGTGTCTTTCCTCATCTTACCTGTGTTGATAGACGTTGCAGCATCAGTGCAAGGTATTGCTGGGCGCTTTATTTTGTTTAATATTGCAAACACTGATGTACCATATGTACTATGTGTCTGTATAAAAAGCAATTCTCCCAAACATAATATTATCAATGACAACATGAGAGCAGGAGATCCTTACTTGTACACATGAGCGGCACATTATTATATGAATGGTGGCCCATTACATCTAAGGGTCACTCAAATGGGTGATTATGCTTAGATATACAGTGCAAAATTCCAGGTGATATTTTCTACCTTATGTATACTCCCACAGGCACCCATGATAATACGATTGGTAATGACATCACCATCATATTCATGACATCATTCTGTGTGATGTGACCATATTTCTGCCAATAATATGGTCAATTACAACCTAATGGCTTATTTGTTTTAGGTAGGTCTTCAGTTAAAAAAACACACACTTTTTCTAACTTTGACCCCTAAAATCTGTTGCACATCTGCAATCACCAAAAAACATTTATGCTTAATAGTTTCTAAATTTTGTCCTGAGTTTAGAAATACCCAATGTTTACATGTTCTTTGCTTTTTTTTGCAAGTTATAGGGCAATAAGTACAAGTAGCACATTGCTATTTCCAAGCCAATTTTTTTTTTTTTTAAAAAGCGATAGTTACATTGTAACACTGATATCTGTCAGGAATCCTTGAATAAGCCTTCACTTGTATATTCTTATTTTAGTAGACAACCCAAAGTATTGATCTAGGCTCATTTTGGTATATTTCATGCCACCATTTCACCGCCAAATGCGATCAAATAAAAAAAATCGTTAACTTTTTCACAAACTTTAGGTTTCTCACTGAAATTATTTACAAACAGCTTGTGCAATTATGGCACAAATAGTTGTAAATGCTTCTCTGTGATACCCTTTGTTCAGAAATAGCAGATGACACATCCCACCCCCTGATCCTTCCCTGACCCCTCTCAAACAGCTATCTTCCCTCCCCCACCCCGAATCCTTGTTTCCCCCCCCGGGGCGTTCAGTCCCCTTTGCATAAACGGGGGGAAACAAGGATTCATTCTTTTAAGAATCCTCATCTGTCAATCAATTTGACAAAATCCCGGGGCGGGAGAACTGCGCTTTTCATCGGAGTTCTCAAAAGGTAAAAATTTAAAAAAATACTGAAATATAACAAATTTTCTGAATTAAACCCACACTCATTTTGCAAAGTCTATCCAATGCCGTTGGGGCAGTTGCGTGAAGTTGACATTCACTTTAAGTACTGGCAGAAAGTCTTCCAGTATAAAATAAATGGTTGTTTTTTTTTTATTGTTTTTTAAGGTTTTTTTTATTATATATTTTCTGCAGTGTAGGATCCCCCCTTACCGCTCAACCTCCCTGATCCCCCCCAAACAGCTCTTTAACCCTCTACCTATTAGCTGCCATGTTAAGGTACTGGCAGCTGTCTGCCAGTACCCAGTTTGCAGGAAATTAGGCTTTTTTTTTTTAATTCTGTAGTGTAGCTGCCCCCCTCATTCCCTACCCCCTCCCAGATCTCTTTACCGAAACACTATCACCCTCCCCCTCCTTCCCACTCACTACTTTTCTGCAGCGTAGTGTAGTAGTCCCACCCACATCCCACTCCCTCCCGCACCTCGGCACACCTCCCTCCTGCCCTCGCACACCTCCTCCCTCCCGCCTCTCCAGCGATGGGTCGCCCACACCGCCTCCCTCCTATCCCAACGATCGGCACCATTACTGGCTGATGCAGAGAGAACATGATTCTAATTCACACTCGCATGGTCCATGATTGTCACTTCTTGTACAGGCATCTTGATAAACGGGATTCCAGAAAGAAGCGCACCTTTGTGGTCCTGGTGATATTGATAGTGCTCCCTGAGCTATTAATTACACTCCACTTGTAATCTGGGAACAAATAGGAACAGATTTCAGTTACATAAATAACACTTTTTCTGCTGTATTATATTTCTTGTCTATTTATTTAAGCATATTGGTACTCAGGGATGTCGAAAATAATCGTCACCCCGATGCATCACGATGCAGCAGTAAACGATTCTGCATTGATGCAGTGAAGATCTGAATCGATGTTGGGTCAGTGACGTCATGGTCAGGGGATTTCAGTTGCCGCCTCCTCCCCTGTATGTCAGTTTGTTTATTTTTTTATTGCAAGTACTGAAAGTTTGCCCTCCCTTCACTGACTGCTGCTTTATTTAATACTATTGGTAGTACTAGCAGTCAATACGTAAGACAGATATCAGAAGAGCCTTACGGCTCCAAGCTACCACGCCCCCTTACGACAATATGACCAACAGCGGTCGGCAAAGAGAAACACAGGGATGACACATTAGAGGGGAGTGGATTTGCACTATACATTACAGGAAGAAATGCACAACTTTAAAATTGGGGACACTTTAGGCATCGGATAGCGATCTCACTTAGGCCTCGCTTCCATTGAGTCGTTAAAAATGGAGCTGTAAACTACCGAGGCGGCCGACAGCTAAAAGTAATTTACGGCTCCATTTTAGCACCAGGTTTCCATTGAAATATTTTGCGGATAGCGTGCAGTCGCTCTTTCGTGTAGCTGTAAGTTAACGTTTGTGTTAACGCTTCCATCTGATGTCGGATATCTTGAAAATCAATTAGTTGCTAAGGTAACCCGACCTTACGCTATAGAATTTACGTTTAACGTCTGTGCTCCTTACCGGTGATCACCTCTCAAGAAAAATAAAGAAACACTTATCCATATTTTTAAGAATCAAATACTATTTTCTAATATAATTATATTTACCACTTCATAAATATAAGTAATATTTATTGCTGCCCTAGGCATGGGTCTAGTTTGCATTCTGTAGATATGTTTTGCATATATTATAATATTTAAATATATACTGATATTTCTATTAGAATATAAGTTCAACTATTTCTATACATGAGACAACAATAAATATTACTTATAACAATTTATTTCTACATTGAAACACTTGCATTATTTGCAAGTTTTATAATTTCAATAGAAAATAGGTCTCAAAAAGCACAATTTTCCTCTTTTACACCTAGTTGAGCTGGGTGTAATATTTCTCAATGTATCGACAGCCTCCGACAGTGTATTAACGGTTTGCGCTTTCATTGGAAACCTGGGGGGGTAGTTATTAAGCCGTCAACTTTTCTGACTTCGCCGGCCCAATACGCCCGCCTAAGCCTCGCCTACCTTCGCCGCCGCGGACCTGAAAAAATACGCCTAAGTTATCAAAAAAAGCTGTCAAAAAGCCGCGGGGCGATGAGCAGCGGACTGTGAGAGTTATCACACAGCCGATCTCGCTGCTCTTCGGCTGTTTGACAGCTTTCTTGCTAGCCTGTCACTAAGCACTCACACTAACTACACTGTTCTACCCCCTATACCGGCGCCCCCGGAGCCCCCCGCAACTAAATAAAGTTACTAACCCCTAAACCGCCGCTCCTAGACCCCGCCGCAAGTCTTATAAATGTATTAACCCCTAAACCGCCGCTCCCGGACACCGCTGCCACCTACATTATACCTAGTAACCCCCTATCCTGCCCCCCCTATACCGCCGCCCTCTGTAATAAAGTTATTAACCCCTATCCTGCTGATCCCACACCCTCGCCGCAAATAAATAAATAGTTTAACCCCTAAACCGCCGCTCCCTGAACCCGCCGCAACCTATATTAAATTTATTAACCCCTATCCTGCCCCCCCCTACACCGTCGCCACCTATAATAAATTTATTAACCCCTATCCTGCCCCCCACTACACCGCCGCCACTGTAATAAAATTATTAACCCCTAAACCTAAGTCTAACACTAACCCTAACACCCCCCTAACTTAAATATTAATTAAATAAATCTAAATCATATTTATATTATTAACTAAGGCCTAGATTTGGAGTTTGGCGTTAGCCGTGAAAACCAGCGTTAGAGGCTCCTAACGCGGGTTTCTTACGGACTCCGGTATTTAGAGTTCAGTTACCGACACTCAAAAATCACTCAACGCTCAAATTTCTACCGACACCTCAGACCCAGTAGTAAACATATACCGACAAAATAAACATTCACGAATCACAAAACAAATATGACACAAACTACACTTACACTCATACAAACACTACACTATGTTTATTTTTTTGATTTAATAATTTTTCTTCAAAATAAAAAATGATCAAAGTTGCGAGATCTCGGGTGTTTAGAAAAAAAAATACACAAATCCATTTTCCCATTGACTTACATTGACACACGGGGAAAAGACCCTCATATACCTACATCTAACTAATACGATTATCACAAATATACACTTCATCGATGCATACAAACAGATATACACCACATGACATACAAAAAATATTTATTTATTACAAAAAGACATGATTTAGAGTACTTTTTCACACAAGCTCATGACGTCACTCACTTTACGAGGAAAACCAGTTCTTAGAAAAAAAAAATACCAAATTTTAGAGCCTCCATTGACTTCTATATAGGAAGACGTGCGTCGTGCACGCGAAACCCACATTTCACTAACGCACGCAAATAGCGTAGACCGAAAAACTCCAAATACCAGCGCTAGAAAATACATGCTTTTATTGCGTTAGACCCAGCTATGATAAATAGATCAATAAATGCCTATTTCCCTATGGTGGATTTATGGATTTTTAATTATTGAATTTCACAACACCATTAAATTGTTTAAGACTTTTATATTACATCAACTACAAATCAACAGCACTATAACAAACTTTTTTTAATCAAATATTACATTTAAACGGACAACAAAAATAATGTAAAATTTTCAGGATTCACAAACACCACACAATGGGAAACAATTCTCATTTACCTTTATTATTGCATTTCAGTTATTCAACTCATATGCTTGCAGCAACAGCATATCTACATATGCTTAACACATGATCAGTTCATGGATGCACATACATTACTTTTAACATTCACTCATAGCATGTGCATTCTAATGATGGGGGAAAAACACATTACATTCTCTATAGGAATCACAAAACACAACATATGGATTTTACTGTACTTTTAACATCATGATTCCCTCACCAGAAACCATTAGGAATTACGTACAATAAGAACCTCATTACACCCAGATTACAGATGTCACTTTATGGGAAGGAACAACAATGTCAGACCGCTATATAGAAGTCAGCATATGTGGGACACAATCACAATATATACGTAATGAACATAACACGCATCACCCATCACGCAACACAAAGCACACATTTAGATTTTATTCAGCACACAATACAATGTAGCACAATACAACAACACAATGAGAATTCAGAACTACATAGGCAAGTTAATAATATCATGACGTCGATTAGAAGATTCAACCATACACATTACAGATTCACCACTGTACCACCCCCTTTCTGAACTTTAACACTCAATACTACAATACCACATATACGTAAATAACAGTTTGGAACAGCATTATTAGGAGATTTGAATGGGACAATTAATAAATATTGTCAGATCGCAAATCACTTAAATATATAATACTACAGATGACAGCCGAAGTTATTCAGGATTAGTGCCATGTAAAATGGACGCATACAATATTGACAGCTCGGCAATCACTTATATCTATACAATACTACAGATGACAGCCGGAAGTTCTTCAGTATTAGTGCCATTTGAATGGGACCGCATACAATATTGACAGCTCGGCAATCACTTATATATACAATACTACAGATGGCAGACGGGAAGTTCGGAATTATTATTGCGATTTTAAGAGGGACGCATACAATATTGACATCTCGGCCAATCACTTATATATACAATACTACAGATGGCAGACGGGAAGTTCGGAATTATTATTTCGATTTTAAAGGGACGCATACAATATTGACAGCTCGGCAATCACTACTTATATATACAATACTACAGATGACAGCCGGAAGTTATTCAGTATTATTGAGATTTGAATGGGACGCATACAATATTGACAGCTCAGCAATCACGTATATATACAATACTACAGATGGCAGACGGGAAGTTCTGAATTATTATTGCGATTTTAAAGGGACGCATACAATATTGACAGCTCGACAATCACTTATATATACAATACTACAGATGGCAGACGGGAAGTTCTGAATTATTATTGCGATTTGAAAGGCACGCATACAATATTGACAGCTCGGCAATCACTTTATATACAATACTACAGATGGCAGATGTTACTTTATCGTTTTCAAACAATGTTGCAGCAACATTGATCGATCACATTCGATGCACATTATACACAACTATGCACTTTCATTTCATGTTAGCCTGTACGTGTGCTTGTTACTATAAGATCTCGTTTAAGAAATATTGATTATGCATATGATCAAACATTACAAACATGCACTGTATGTGTGATATTTGACACTTTCACATTGAGATTCATTGTTGGAAAACAACATTTCAGCAAACAACCAAAAAAAACGCCCACTGTGAAAGCATTCGCGCCGCTCACATACAAACAAGTGAATACAATTAGCAATCATTACAAACTCACTACCATTGGACTAATTGTACTATAAATCCCCCAAACAACATGGCCATGCATCACATTGTGATCCACATCAGATCAAGTGCATACCTTGTTACGCTGTTTTGAAAGATGGATGACGATGACATGGGTAAGACGCTGCTGGTGCTCGCTATTGGCGAACTAGCTGTTGGACGAATCAGGCAGCCTCCGGCGGCTCAGACTCAGACGAAGGGGTTCATCTGGTTCGAGGGTCCTCCGTGTCTACAGGGTGAGACACCACCTTGGAAAACATGAGCGACTTTGAGGTTTATGATAAGTACTCGGCTCAATCGTGAACAGCTCATTGGCCTTTACGATCTTCTTAAACCTCATTTGGAGCCACGTATAAGAATAAGGACTGCTGTTCCCGCCATGAGTAAGATGCTAAGCTGTCTATACGTCCTGGCCTCCAGGAGTTTTCAATCCGGAGAAATGTACATGCATGGCCTGGCTCAAGGTACATTCTCTGTGGTGTTTGATAACTTTCTGGACGCCATGGTACGTATCAGTAAGCAATACCATAGGATTCCCACAAAATGATGGTGATTGGAGGCGCCTGAAGCGGGAATTCTTTGATATTGCTCAATTGTCCAATGTCTTGGGAGCCATAGATTGGTACCCACATTGCGCTGCGTGCTCCAATTGATGACTTGCCCTTCAGAAATCGCAAACATTTTCATAGCCTCAACGTGCAGTATGTTTGTGACGCACGGATGAGGATTATGCATGTGTGTGCGAATTTTGGAGGGGGCTAGTCATGATGCCCGCATCCTCTCTCTGTCGTCCCTGTGGAGACAGTTTGAGGAAAGACAAATGCCCCCTGGTTATCTCGTTGGTGAGTATTTGTGCACAACATGGTTAATTAGTTTGACAATTGCCACTGTAGTTTTAAAATGTTAGCGTAATGTTCAGCTATAGGATGCAATTTAACCATGTCATTGTCTCTTTCCGCTAATGTCTACTTTTAGGTTCAATGCAGATATGTAGCATGTCTTACCTTAAATGCTCAGATAGAGAATGCAATGTAACCATTTTCGTTTCCATTTTACACAAGGTTTGGTTTAGGAGAAATACGCATATGTAGCATGTTTTAGCTGAAATGGCAAGATATTAGCTAATGCAATTTAACAATGTCATTGTCTCTTTCCGCTAATGTCTACTTTTAGTTCAATGCAGATATGTAGCATGTCTTACCTTAAATGCTCAGATAGAGAATGCAATGTAACCATTTCGTTTCCATTTTACACAAGGTTTGGTTTAGGAGAAATACGCATTTGTAGCATGTCTTAGCTGAAATGGCAAGATATTAGCTAATGCAATTTAACCATGTCATTGTCTCTTTCCGCTAATGTCTACTTTTAGTTCAATGCAGATATGTAGCATGTCTTACCTTAAATGCTCAGATAGAGAATGCAATGTAACCATGTAGTTTGCATTTTACACAAGGTTTTGATTTAGGAGAAAATACGCATATGTAGCATGTCTTAGATGAAATGGGAAGATAGAGAATAATATTGAACTAGATTTTTTTTTTTAAAATAAACATTTGTTAGTGGATTATCGTGTACAATACTTTTTATTGGACTCAAAATACTATTTTGAGGATTCTGTTTGAATTATGTTCTGTTTCATAATTTATAGGTGATTACTGGGTACATGAGCCGGCCTTGGCTTATTACCCCCTTGCGTAGCCCGACTGATGTGTCTGAGGAGCGCTACAATAGGGCTCATAAGAGAACCAGGGCGGTGGTTGAACGGATGTTCGGGCTCCTGAAGATGAGGTTCAGGTGCCTGGACAGGTCAGGAGGAAGCCCTCCAGTACAACCCAAAGAAGGTGGCTAAGATCGTTGTAGCCTGTAGCGTCCTGCATAATATTGCACAGCGGGCTGGGATGCTGCAGGGCGTCCCGACGCACCGAAACCTCCTCAGAGATGAGGAGGATGATCCTGTTCTAGAGGGGCCATTCCGGGACGAGGGGCTCAATGTCATGAGCAGACAATCATCAACCGCCACTTTAGACGGTAAATAAAGAAGTTAGACTGGAGTAATGTCAATAGATGTGAACTCTAGGGAAATGACAAGTAGAGAATTGTGCAAACATGTTTGGTAGGATTGTTCATCAAATGCTAAAAAAGTGGTTTCATTTATTAATATAGGTGATGCACTGGGCATTGGGGTCCTGTAGCGAGTCTTTGCCACCTTGGTTTTTAAAGAGGACATCAGACAGTAAGTATAAATGTTTGGACTGTTGCTTGGCATGAATTGTACACAAATACATCATATGGCATACATTTTCAAAACTAGTATTTAGTTTACACATTACTTAAAATGTAAATACTCGGGGGCGGAGCCTAGCCACTGAGCTGACAAGACGTGTTGGTCTAGAGCTCCTGACCTTAATAGTTGACAAATAGCCATTTAAAGTAACTTTTTACTGCCTACAAAAGCAATCTACTATATTACCCTTGGGGGTGAACACTATTCCTACACTAGAGCGGTCTTTTCTCCCTTCTGCTCGATCCAGACGTCTCCCAGGAGCGGAGCAACTACTGAGCTGGGTGTTGGGCCCTCTACAGCTGAGGAAAGAACAGGCCCGCTTTGTCTCCCTCCCGGAGGGTTGGGGATCCACTCCGGGTCCCATTACTTCAACCTAGGACCACTTATCTCCCTCCTGCAGCCTGCATCTAACTGTAGCTGCCCAGACAGTAAAGACTGTTTCCAGTGAACCCCGGACTCCTTCCCCTCTCCAGTCTGCAGCTGCACCCATTACTCCAGAGGGTTGGGGCTCCGCCCCGGAGGGTCTTCTGGGGTGCGCTGCCTTCCTCTACCTGCCGCTGTTAGTGCCTGCTCGTCACCGCTCCGGAGGGCCGGGGATCCGCTCCGGAGCGCGCTAACGGAGGTGCCGCCTCACCTCGGGAGTCTACCTTCTACTCGAGCGGCCTGCTCGGAAGTGCCGGGAGGCCTCAACGCTTCCGGAGAGCTCAGATCCAGCGGCGGAGCACTCACCTCATACTCCCTGCCTACAACCACCAACACGGAGGATCTTGCTGGACAGGACCGAAGATCCCTGCCCTTGGTTATACCCCCTCGCTCATCAACCAGAGGGGAAGGAGAAAAAGGGGCGCGAATATCCGCCATCTTTGGTCCACAAGGCTCCTCTCCCCTGCAGCAACCGGAGAATGACAGTAACAGGAGGGAGAGCTCTTCTCTGCTGAGTCCACGTCTTCAGGTCCCGACCAGCTTTCAGACAGGGTAAGGAACTTTTAGTTTTCCCGAATTTTGTATTGTGCACCAGAGTAGCCGCCCCTCTTGCATCACAGGCCTTACTGCCACATACATGCTACAGCAAGTGTCCTTATTCCTCCCGCACCTCTCGACCCATCTCTGTCCTGGCATCTGGATTTCTCTTGGCCCTCTCTGTTACTGTGAACATAGTACGCACGATACCCACACACCCACATCCCTTTATCAGAGATCAACTACGCTCACCCACAGGAGGGCCCCTACAGAGGTACTGGACCACATAGTGGGGAGAGATTAACAGAGACAATCCCCTTTTTGCTTCAGGTGCCTTACTCTGGCCAAATATCCCTACCTGCCTTGCTGATAAAGCTGCCTAAATTACCCACCCTCCAGAGTGTCTGGGGATCCTTTTACCCTGAAATTGAAGTTAGAACTGTGTCTCCTATAACACTTAGGAAGATACACACGCATTTGATTTTCGCTTGCCTGCTGCTATCCCTACCAGCGAATCCTCTAAAGGTACTATATAAAATTTGGCAGTTGGAACTGATGCTGAATAAATTATTTCCACTACAGAAACTCTAAACCTCAGACCACTCTCGGTATTGGACGCGGGTCTTTACATAAATAGGGGGATCTGCTGAGATTCTGTTTAATAGGAAAGGCCCAGAGACAATATATTTTAAATAAGGTGTTTGCAACGCTTATTTTACCAACTGCCAGTTAACTACTGTAAAGCTGCTGCGACACGGTTATTGTCCTTCGAGCGCCTAGGCCCGAAGTGTACTGTCTCACTTGTTTATTATTTGTTTCTTCTTTCATAACTGACGCTTTTCCCTTGCAGCGCTGACAAATCATGTATGCCTATATGTAGATATTGTTTTCAAGTTTGTAGTGGAGCTGTCTTCAATTGCTGGACTCAGTGTACTACTGGAAGATCACCTATAACTACATTGTCATTGTTTATCTAACGGCCTTTACTTTTTGACAGCTTACCATCGTTGCCACATTGCTTGTCTGTTTAGGTAGGGACCCTTCAAGACTCGCCCTTTCCGGCCTTGCTAGTCTAGGTTGGTCACTTCCCTTTCCCTTTTCCCCTTCCTTCGGGTCGTATCCCCTTTCCCTGAGTCGAGAGGGGGCCCTGACGATCAGGAGATAGCTCACCCAGCAAGTCTAAGTAAAACTATTTCTCCCTGTAATAATGTACCCTAAAGATATGTAGGTTACTTTCCTATGCCAAGGCCCCAGTCAGCCAGATAACAATTGATCTATATAGTGTTGTCACATGCCCATAACCCTTTCTGAGAACCCATGCAGGTTAGCAAAATGCCTCAATCATTCAAAAGAAAACAGAAGCCCTTAAATACCCCTAAGCGTACAGTGGTGGATCATTTCAGCAATCCTCTCCCCAGATCTCAGGTTGCCTCAGACGAAGAACTTACGGATGCTAGTAGCTCGGCTGAGACCACCAGCGAATCGGCCTTGGCCCGGTCTGTGGGGCGGTCACTGCGTGCTGACAAGGAGGTTAACAACAATCTTATGGACTCTATCACTACACTCCTGGCCTCGCACCATGACTCCCTAACTAAAAAATTTGAAAAGAGTCACGCGGACCTGAAACGCGATATAGCCTCCATAGGCGAGCGTACTGACATTATAGAGCGCAAGCAGGAGGACTTGATGATTGATCATTCAAACTTGCTTGGGTACTCTCAATGCTTAGCTGAGCAAATTTCGGACCTGGAGGTCAAATTGGCAGACCTGGAGGATCGTACCCGACGCAATAATATCCGGGTGAAGGGTATCCCTGAGACGGTCTCCCCACAGGACCTAGAGAAATGCCTTAGAGAGATGTTCAACGAGATCTTAGGCCCAGAGGAAGGACAAGAGAGGCTGATAGATCGGGCACACAGAGCGCTGAGACCCAGATCCACTGATGGTGATAAGCCGCGTGACGTAATAGCCCGCCTGCATTACTACACCTTCAGAGACAAACTCCTTCGAGCACTGGCGGGAGGTAGATCTCTCCCTGGTCAATATTCAGAGGTGCAGATCTACCAAGATCTCTCTCCGCATACTCTCCAGTTACGGCGTCACTACCAGCCCTACACCAAGTTAATGAGAGACAAAGCTATTAAATATCGGTGGGGGTTCCCTGTCAAGCTACACATCACCAAGGCAGGCCACCAATATACAGTCTCCTCCCCACAGCAAGCCAGAGAACTCATGCAAAAATGGGACCTCCTACCTCCGGATCCGCCTGACTCGCTGCAACCTAAAGACCCAAATAGGGGGTTGAGGGCGATCAGCCCCCAGACGTGGCGACCTCTTCCCCAAAGAGTGGGAAACTCCCAGAAGAAACCTCCACAGCGCGCTGAGGGCCGCACGCCCACTGACAGTACCTCACAGGACCAAGCGCAAACATGATCCCCACCTAGTTCAATATTGTTGCACTATTCCAAAGGGCTATGAAGCCCCCTGTTATCCCTTAGGGTACTAGATGTGCCCGCAGGGGATTAATTTACCATTACGGTCCTCTCAAGACCTAGCATGGATGTTCTCATTTCCTAATGTTTTAGGGTTCTCCTTAAATTCTCCCACTCCCTGCTTAGTAGAGGTTCTCCTCTTAGCGCAGAGGAATATACAAGAGTTGATGCGTTTTAGAATTGTTATTGTTAGTAATTACTGTTTCTTTGTACCTTATGAGTTACCGAAACTTCTTATAGATTGGATATGCATATTTACTGTAACTGCCTCTTCTGTGGTATCCAAGTCCTACCGACTTTGTGTAATATTTTACTGAAATGCCTTGTAATATATAACCCGAGGTCAGTTTTTGTACTATCCATTAATGATACCGGTCAATAAGTTTGTGAGTTGAGAACTGTATGATAAAAATTGATTAACTAATATATTTGCTAATGTTGTTGTCTACTCAGCTTGATATCTAGTACTTCATGGTACCGCTTAGTTGTTCCTAGATGTATTTAACCTTACTGAAACTTGTTAATCCCTATTTGTGCTAAACTATGTATCTGCCCAGTCCTGTTCACCAAATAACACATGAGTGTTGAAATGCTGGACACTGACTGGAGAACCCTCCTTCTAATGGACACTTGACACATGACTTAAAACTACTGACTGGGGCCAGGCTCCTCATGCTGGCCTCCCCCCCCTCCTTGACAGTTGTGATCTCTTACGTTTCCCTGTAAGAGCACTCATAGCGATAGTGTATTTAACACATCGATAAATATCCTGTCAGTATTCACCCACCCTACATAGTCTCTTGAGAGCGGTCATTTGCCCCTACCTTCCCTTACCCCCACCCCCCCGCTTCCCGACCCTCTAGACAGTCCCCTCATACCTGCCCCTGAGTTCGCACCTACTAGTGATATTGCACCCCCGCGACTTAGTGGCGCCCCTTACTGTAGCTACACTCAATGCCAGGGCATAAACTCCCCAGCTAAGCGTAGCCTTCTCATCTCAATTGCCTCAACTCCCACAAATTGCATATTGTCTTCCTCCCAGGAGAACCACTGAGGTCCAACCAAGCTAAGCCATTCCCGCAACCCACTGCACTACCCTGTTGTGAAACAGCTTCCTTCTCTTGAGAAAAAGAGAGGGGTAGCAATCCTGGATACCACAGTGACATCTCTTGTACTATAGAATATGTAGATCGTGACCCCCTCAAAGAGGGTAGATATTTGATCCTAATTTGCACATTGAATGGAATCCTTTATACCCTTAGCCTCCATCTACGCCCCAAACACCAAACAGATCCCATTCCTGAGACAACTTCCTGGGGAGAATAGAGGAAGTAAGGAGGGGGCACCTATTGATAGGGGGAAACCTCAATCTGGTTTGGGACCCTACCTTAGATAAAAAAACTCCTAAAGCATGCCCCTCTGAATGAAATCTTGATACTCAGTCCAATGCGCTGCGTAAACTCATGTACCAGCATGGCCTTTATGATATTTGGCGCTGTCTTGCACCGTCTGAAAGAGACTACACCCATTTCTCCAAACCACATAACTCCTACTCCAGAATTGACTACCTCCTGTGTGACTCCTGGACTTTAGATCAATTCTGTGCCCCGCGAATAAGACCATGTCCCTGGTCGGATCATGACCTTGTCTGCGTCGGGTGCACCAATCTGCACTCTCCCGATTGTAGGCCCACCTGGAAACTATCTGATCATCTACTGACTGAGGGGGAAATCCCACAGCTAGTAGAGACAATCTCAGATTTTCTGAGACTCAATGATACGGGGTGACACAAGCCAGGGAATCCTGTGGGCTCAAAGCCTATCTCAGGGGTCATTTTATTAAGAAGAGCGCGCTGCAGGAAAGCTAAGAATAAAGTTTCCCTCGCCAAATTATATGCGGAACTGAGACAGTCTGAATTGGCCAACAAACATTCCCCCCACTCCCACCTTGGGCAACCGAGTCGGTGCCATCAGAGATGAAATTGCCAAGAGAGAGCAGTTACGAGTTCAGGCAAACCTCCCTCCGACTCCGGCAGGTCTATTATTACAAAGGTAACAAGGCCGATAGGTTGCTGGCTCGTAAACTCAGAGATCGAGCGGCTCAAAGCTAGAATCCCAGCAATCTCTACGAAGACTGGCACAGTTCGTTCACACAAAGAGTATAGGAAAGGCGTTTGCTGACTACTATGCTGCCCTGTATAATCTAAATAGTGACCCTTCTGGGGTTGAAGCCCACAGAAGGGCCGCCCAGCTGTTTCTAACACGGTTGGACCTCCCTTCCCTGGGAGATGACTTAGCAGAGGATCTAACTGCCCCTTTCACACTAGATGAAATCAAAACAGCCATCCTGACCTTGAAGTCACACAGGGCCCCAGGTCCAGATGGATTGACGAGCCTCTTCTATCGCACCTTCGCCCACTTGTTATCACCTATATTGCTTCGCCTTTTTGGTGAGGTCCGCAGTGAGGGAGCATTTCTTCCCGAATTCTTGGAAGCCACTATCTTGACTATACCCAAGGAGGGGAAAGGACCCCGACGCTCTGTGAGAGCTATCGGCCCATCTCCCTTATTAACGTGGACGTGAAAGTCTACGCCAAGGTCCTCGCGACTAGACTTGGAAAGCTTTTGCTTCGCTGATCCATCTGGACCAAGTGGGATTTGTGCAAGGGAGGCAAGGTACAGATATACCCGTAGGACTGTTGAACATATTCATGGAAACAGCTGATATGGGGCTACCTCTCCTCACCCTGTCTATGGATGCGGAAAAAGCTTTTGACAGGGTGGGGTGGGATTACATGTTCTGCACTTTAGAACGCTTTGGGATTCCCGAGTCATTTCGTACGGCTTATTGCCGCCCTGTACTCTTCCCCGACGGCTGTGATTAAAGGTATGGGTTTCTGTTCTCCCAAAATTGAGATCAGAAATGGGACCAGGCAGGGGTGCCCCCTGTCTCCGCTCCTTTTCGCACTGGTTATGGAGCCTCTTGCGCGAGGCTATCAGAAGAAACCCTAAGGTCAGGGCCTTCAGATCCATGACACGCTCCAGAAATTGGCACTCTTCGCCGATGATCTCACTCTCTTCCTCACCAACCAGTGGAGTCACTTCCCTACCCTTTTTGAGATCATTGACGCTTTCAGTAGCATTTCAAACTATAAGGCCAATGTGACCAAAACAGAGGCATACAATGATTCACATGAACAATGGGAACAAAAACACCTTAAACGACTCTATTCGTTCAGGTGGTCATCGGATGGGATCAGACACCTCGGTGTCTTCTGTCTCACGACAAGAATAGGGTTCTACAGGCGAACTACTCTGTTCTCCTACGGGAAACCGAGGCAAGACTGAAATCTAAAAATATGAAGAAAATCTCCTGGATGGGCAGGATTGCTGCCTCTTAAGATGATGGTCCTCCTAAATTAACCTACCTTATGCGCTTGTATCCCTATCTCAGTCCCCGGAAAAGACCTTACGAGGATTTCCAAGCAGCATTCAATGCCTATGTTTGGAACAAATAAGCGGCAAAGGGTGGCTGCGGCCCACGCTCCAGGCCCCTGTGGACAGAGGTGGGCTGGGATTACCCAATATTAAACTATATCCCACAGGCGGCTATGATCTTGCACGTCTCGGCGTGGGGACCTGCCTCTGCCCCTACCAGGTGGAGAGAGCTGGAGCAAGCTCACTCCCCGCTCATGTCGATCTCTCAGATCTTTTGTGGGTCCCCACCTCACTTGGCCGCACAGATACCGATCTCTAATCATCTCATCAAAGATTGTCAGGTGGTTTGGTTTCGCCTCAGACACCACCAGTTGATTGCCCCACATCCCTCACCCGTTCATCCTGTCATGTCACTTCTACAGGGGCTCCCAAAATTCGGCTTACCCCCTGGAAGGCCCTTGGAGATCACCTCTCTGAGTGATTTCTATCTGAGCGAGACCTCTCCTCTTGCCTCAAGACATGTTCACTAATTTGCATACCGGACGCCCTGAAATTTGACTTTTATGAGGCTGAGATCCTTGATGGAAATCATGGGGATTCCTCGGTTGATAAACTCAGGACCCCAACTAATTGGGGAGACGAGATGGAAGGCAAACCTTCAGCTGTATAAACCTCTTACAGCGCATTACCGATCCCCTCTTGGGACCTCCCACCCTGGTGAAAACTAGACATATGGCCTCCTGGGAAGTAGAATTGAGATCCGCCTTTACGGAGCTTGACTGGACTAATGCGATACAGCTGACTAAATCCACACTTCATTGTGCTACAATGTACGAGCTCTACTTCAAACTTATAACCAGATGGCATTTGGTGCCGACCAAGTTACAGACTTTGTACCCTGAGCATTTCTCCATTTTGTTGGAGAGGAGAGTGCGGAGAGATAGGCACTCCCCTCCATGTGTGGTGGTCATGTACCAAGCTTCGTCCACTTTGGTCGAAAACCCGTGAGGTCTGCAAAGCCTTGGAACTCCCGACCCCAGTCATCGGGCCTAGCTCTCCATGCATCTGGGAATTAAAAAACTACCAAAACACAAAAGATATCTGTTAATCTATCTTTTGACTTCAGTCAAGATGTAATCGCCCAGGAATTGGAAGAAACAACAGCCACCAGATGGCAGGCAGTTGTTGACTTCTGCAATACGTCAATGTCAATGGAAGACTATGTCTTTCGGGACCAGGAAACAAACTGATGTCTTCTCCCTGATCTGGGTTCCATGGGAGGCCTTTCCTAAAGCAGACAACATGAAGCTCTCTCTCTCATAGGGTCTAATGTCCCTCTTGGGGACTGTCCTTACTAGCCTCCCTAGAAGAGGCTCCGCGCTATGTCAGGCACTGAGGTGCCCCCCACCGCTCTACCTTCCCCCCCCTCCTCCTTCCTTCTGATGTCCTACCCCCCCACCCCAAACATCCCCCCCCCCTAGGCGAGACAGGTGCCTATTCCCGTCTGTTTTGCTCTCAAACATGCACACTATGTAGCTCTCCATTTTACTCCCCTTACTGACAGGTTTCAATACGTATGGCTTTATAGCCATATGACACCCGAAATGTTCAAAAAGAAAGAGGTTGAGCCTTCCCTAAGACAGACCAATACACCAATACTCCCTAAAGTTCAAATACACTACTGACGTGTACCTATTTTTGAGCTGGATCATTGAGCTGAGGTAAAACGATTTTCTTTGAATGCTATCTTTCCATTTGAACATGTTGTTTGTAACCAGTTGCCTAATGATTTCAGTGTAACTGCCTCTGTTTTGTGGTTTGTATCAATATCATTAATAAAAAAATTATTTAATAAAAAAAAATAAAAAATGTAAATACCTCAGAAAGGGAATCCTATAGCGATAACTATCCTCTAGCATGACTATGGTTCAATGTCCACACATTAGAGGTTCGTCCTGCTCAATATGAATCATCTTCACTCTTGAAAGAACATAACACAAAGATGCTACACATGCTTAGTAAGCTAGTGACAGAAATTTATTCTGAAATGGGGGGGTGGGAGAGGGGTACAGAAATGATTCACACAATTGTAGTAATTTTTAATAAACTTTTTTCTGCCATTAGGGAGCTGACTTAATCTAAAGACTGAAAGGGAAGAATTAGAAGCCTGACAGTGAAGATTGCCCAGACTGACAGTGGAAAAAGCCAAGATTGAAATTGAAGTCTACCAATGGGATCATGTCTGGCATTATCTTTCAAATCTGCTGACCTTGAAAACCATACAAAGACATGTTCACATGGTAAGTGCCAACTATTTGATAGAATAAGGCTGTGGAGGCATCCTATTGGAGACACTTAGATGATTTTCTAATTTTTAGATGGTATTTCACAGTCCTCTATTTTTGAAATTATGAATAACACACCTATTGAAGATCAACTGTTTACCCCTGAATTGACTTTCAAGGACCATGCATTATCCAGGTTGGTGTACCAATGCATGCTAGTTAAGAATCACAGGAAGAATGTTGAATATTAGTAGCTTACATACATTAGTCATATTTAGTTCATAATTAGATCTTTAGGGATCACAATCAGACACTAGATGATTTTACTTTTTTAGATGGTATTTCACAGTCCTCTATTTTATGAACTGATGAATAAGACACCTATTGAAGATCAACTGTTTACCCTGAATTGACTTTCAAAGACCATGCATTATCCAGGTTGGTGTACCAATGCATGCTAGTTAAGAATCACAGGAAGAATGTTGAATATTAGTAGCTTACATACATTAGTCATATTTAGTTCATAATTAGATCTTTAGGGATCACAATCAGACACTTAGATGATTTTACTTTTTTAGATGGTATTTCACAGTCCTCTATTTTATGAACTGATGAATAAGACACCTATTGAAGATCAACTGTTTACCCCCTGAATTGACTTTCAAAGACCATGCATTATCCAGGTTGGTGTACCAATGCATGCTAGTTAAGAATCACAGGAAGATTGTTGAATATTGGTAGCCTTACATACATTAGTCATACTTATTTCATAATTAGATATTTAGGGATCACAATCAGAAAAAGGAATACATATTATAGTTGATATAGAGGTATTTGAATGGACATGAAATATTACATTTATGTTCAGCATACATATATATTATTGAAATGTGATATACATTATTATGTAGAATTTGAAATTCAGATATTTAAATTTTTATTTTATTACACAATAGAATGGTGTATGGTTTTTTTTTTACAAAATTTAATTAATAAATATCTTGATAAAATGTTGAATAAAGTTAGAGCATAGACACAAGATGATTGTAAATGTATTTTAGAATATTTGACAACGTGTGTATTAACTTTGTAAAAAAAAAAAATTTTTTATTTCAGATTGTCATCTGATGACTTCAGGAATATTTTTTTGTTTTTCTTTCAGAAACTTTAAAATTTTTAAATGTTAATAATAAAACATTTTAGTATTAATACACTCTTTTGAACAGATTATAATAAATATCCAGATAATCTGTCAATAAAAAACAATTTGACTCCCATGACTGGTAGTTGGCTATTTGACAAGCACATGCATAAGATCAAATATTGCATTTAATTTTAGAAAATCCAATGATTCAGAGAATATTACATTAAACTATATTTTTTATAATTATTTGCGGAGTGATATCCATCGATGCTTTTCTTTTGAAATTCTTAGATGTTAAAATAATTTCGGATATGTAATCAAAATTTGACATAAATTAGTTTGTTTTCACTTTAAGAAGGGGAAGTGGTTCAATTACATTAAAGTGACAGTGTTGTTGAATGTAAAATTAATTTTATAAAGATCTTGTATCTTCCTTAGGTATCTCAAAACATTATTTTCTACATTCTTTTAATTTTTACATATATAAATGTTAGGTCATTTAACTTGATATTTTTCACAAGCTAGTTATTGGATGCCAGGTTAATCGATTTAATTTTCCTAGTGGAGTTCATTTAACTATAGTTATTAATATTATGTAGTATTTACAATCTTACCTCTTGGGTTAGACATCACAATCTATATTATCATTTTCATTCCCCTTTAGTTTCTTTTGACAATGTAAAATCAACATTTCAAAAGTTTTGGTCCTTAAAGGGACATTCACAAAGTATATTGTGTATTGATTTTTCAATAATTCATAAAAGAATTTAAAGCATATTTATCAAGTACTATAGAATACATTCAGTCTTTAAATATACTTTTAAAAAGATACATCAATGCCACATATCTTAGTCAATTACATAAAGGCATCTATGTGCAACCAACAATCAGCATCAAAAAGCCGATGTAGATATGTATTTAATCCAAGAATATATAATTACAATCTAATGATTGAATACCAAAACATATTAAGTTGTTCAAATATTATAATCTTATCCAAAATGCATTAACATAACATATAGCTTAATGTCCCCTCTAAGCTGAAGACTCCGAAATACCTCCTTTAAAATATATCTTTCACTCAGTGTGTAAAACAAGCCAGAAGTTAATCTAAATTAGCTTTACTCATATGTTATACTAATTTAGCAAAAGGAAGGTGCTTAGGTTTCTGATTTTTCAAGCATTATTGTGAAATGTTTCTTTAAAGGGACATGAACTCAAAATATACTTAAAGGGAGACAGTTAAAAAATTAATGATTTATACATTCTGAATGAGTATTCTATTTTAAGCAACTTTAAAAATTGTCTCATATTATGAATGCTCCTTGTGATGTTGCTATCATTACTTTAAAAATAAGGCAGTAAATAGATAATTTATTTGCTTCAGTACTCTGGACAGAACTTGGTTTTTTTGGTTGGATTAATTTATTCAACAATCATCAAGGACAACCCAGGTTTTTGGAAACAATTGTCCGTAATCTAAAATATCATTATTGATTTGCTAAGAAAGATAAAAATATAATTCTTAACATTTGAGAATCGGATTAAATTATAAAGTTGCTTAACATTTCATGCTCAATCTGAATCACGAACGCTAAATTTGTTTGGACAGTGTCCCTTTAAGAGATTTAAAGAGTGTATTTACTTCTCTTCTTATCTTGACATACTTTGCTTGAAAAGCATATCGAGATAGGCTCAGTAGATGAAGATTGGTGGATGCACAGAGATGCCTTATGTGATTGGCTCAACCATGTGCATTTAAATTTCTTCTGTTGAGGATATCTAAATAATAAGATAAATGTATTTACATTTTAAAGTCTAAACAATTTTCTATCTCTACAGATCATTTGATACAATTGTTTGTTTGTAATGTCTATTTAAAAATAAAGACGCCATTGCACAATAACATATATGAGCACTTCAGACAAATACAAGCTTGAGGTTTATTTACTAATAACAAACAAACCTGTAGTTTAACATTTACAAACAGATTATCCAAGTTACTGACAATATAACCTGATTTTGAACATTCAGAAATATTGCGTGGGAAACGCATCTTGAAACACCAGATTAGCATCTTTAAACATTAGAGTCTAATGTCACGCAATAGCACACAATCAATGTGCAGTATGAAATACATTTAATAGAGCAATATCAATACTTCACAATAAGTCAAGAAATGGATTTTATGAACAATAAAGACATACAATATTAAATGTGTATTTGTATTAAAGAAACAGACCGTTATTAAACCGATAAATGTCTACAACATTTAATAATGTGACAGTATTAGATTTTAAAGAGAATTTAATCATTAATATTTAACGGATCACGGATATTAAATCTGCGTCACACATATCCGCATGACAGGCCCATGAGTTACAAATAAGTCTACATGAAAAATGAAGTTACAGCACCACCAGGAGGTATGTGTATGGAAGTTGCTAAGATATGAAACATTAAGGAACGGCCAATCAGAGTTCATCACACAAACACAACTTGAGTCAGGATGGTCTCACAGACATTCTAACAATATTTCAAACTTTTATCCAATCAGATGTACAGATAACTTGTCCCATGGTGCATCTCATGTTTACTTCACCATATAAAAGTCCATTACACGTTGCCATCTTTGTCAGTTCTCTAATGCCTGCAGGCAATATATATTATTAGTATATATTATTAGTATACAACCCAGCAGGCATGAAACCTCCCAGGTTCACCAAGCAGGAGAGCGCTGCACTGGTCCACGCCATCAAGGACTTTTATCCCCAGCTGTTTGGGAACAAGAGGAGTTCGACAGATGTGCCTGTTAAGAAGGCCCTCTGGGAGTCTATCACCAATGCGGTTAGATTGGTGTGTGACGTCCAGAGGAGCCAGGATCAAATCATGAGGAGATTCGGAGATATGAGGTTGCGCTTAACAAAAAAAAGTCAACCTCATAAGGGACTGGGTACAAGCCCGTAAAAGAGGGGGCCAAAGAAAGGCCCCGTGGAAACTCTACCTACTCCCTTATGAGGTGACTTATGCGAGCTCCTCAATCTCCGGGTCCCCAAAAGATTTAGATCTCGCCATCCTCGGCCTCCTCTTCTTCCCTCCCCAAGCTGCGGGTATCTGAAATTCTGACGCGGGGGCCAGGGCAGCTTCTTCTCCGTCCGGGTGGCCTGGGAGGAGAAGAAAGAGAATCTGAACCAGGTAACTATCCAACTCTATATAATATCTTAATATTTGATTTATTTGTAAAAAATGTGTATAATATTCAGATATTAAACCTATACTGATCTCCACAACATACACTAAATATGATGTTTAGATATCTGATTTTAGATTAGTGACACATGAAATAGGAATGATGTTTCTTGCGCTCTACCGAATATGCGTCACAGAGCGGAAAATGGAATTGCGCATACACGTTAACATGGGTTAGCTGTAAGTGGCATTGCTTTATACATGTTAGTCAAATGACTAATGCGTAATTCCACTTGGAATCATTGCGCAATGATCGCGAAAATGGAATTGCGCATACACGTTAACATGGTTTTGCTGTAAGTGGCATTGCTTTATACATGTTGGTCAAATGACGGATGCGTAATTCCGCTTGGAATCATTGCGCAATGATCGCGAAAATGGAATTGCGCATACACGTTAACATGGGTTTGCTGTAGAGGAATTGCTTTATACATGTTTGGTCAAATGACGGATGCGTAATTCCGCTTGGAATCATTGCGCAATGATCGCGAAAATGAATTGCGCATACACGTTAACATGGGTTTGCTGTAAGTGCATTGCCTTATACATGTTGGTCAAAATGACGGATGCGTAATTCCGCTTGGAATCATTGCGCAAATGATCGCGCAACTGGAATTGCGCATACACGGTTAACATGGGTTAGCTGTAAGTGGCATTGCTTTATACATGTTGTCAAAATGAAATGTGAATTATTATATATGTGATGAATACAAGTATTCTTATTTTCAATATTATACATAATAAAAAAAAGAAGAATCCAAATAAATTATAACATATGCCCATCAATTGATGAGATGAAATAACACCACAAAAAAATAATTTAAGCTACAGTAAACAACACACATGATTGAAAATAAGAGTACAGGATATATTTATCAGTGAAATAGAATTGAGGGAAAAAATTAACTCATGGACTACCAAAGGATTAATATTTTTGAATTGATTTGCTAATAATGTAAAGATTTTAAACATGGCATGATTTGTATTAATGATATCCAATCCTCATTTAATATATCTTCAGATCTGGATGTTGGTGCTGGATCCTCAAGGCAGGGCTTGTCACAGTATGGTATGTCTCATTTTTAATTGACATTTGTCTTAGAAACATGGACAGAACATTACATACTAAATCCACATTGTTCAATATTTATATGTATCTTCAAAATGGATTGTAAAACTTTTTTGCAAATAAGAATAAATAAACAAAAAAATAGGATTACATTGTAAGACTACTCTGATTTTGGTTTGGAATTAAGATATCCATCTATTCTGGATGTCTTAACTTTTAATGTAAGATTCTTTGAATGTCCAATTTATATTCTTCCCTTGTGTATTGCTTAATCTTATTTGTATACACTTTTGTAAAAATACACACAATTTTGCATATGTTTTGATTTTAAAAATATAGATTCCATTTTTGAAATTGATCACGTCATTTAAGGGACATGACCACTAAATTTTACATTTAATTTTTTTAAAACGTGATTTTATTGTTTTGTTAAACATTTTATGAGCTACATTGGTTCAGTCTATTGTTTTAGTTCTTAGAAAAATTAATGGATTTTGGTTTATGTTAAAAAAAACATTACTGGTATTATTCTGGCAGTTTTTCTATGCATAAATTGGCATATTTACAAAAGTTAAAATCATGTGTTCAGATAACAGTAGTGCATAGTTTAAAAATGTATACAATTACACATTTAGAGCTTCATGTCCCTTTAATAGATGAAAATTAAATAATTCTTAGGATATCCTTAAATAACATATTAGATTGGAATTGCATGCTCAATCCCATTCATTACATCAACATATGGAGTAGAGAATTCATTAACAACAACATTGTCAAATCAATATAATTTTATATTAAAGGGATACTGAGCTAAAATGATTAATGTTGTCATTCAGATAGAGCATGGCAATATTAATCAACATTTAAAATATAATACTATAATCATATGTGAAATATTCTATTGCTAAATGTATTTTAAAATCAAGAATGTACGCTTATCTTCAGCTCAATTTTGGTTGACCAACCTGGGTTTTGATTGATGATTGGTGGATACCTTCAACAAACAATATTTATTGAATCCAATATTGCTTATCTGCCTTTAAGATTAAAATGTAGCAACATTCAAATTATAATAGGAGTAAATGTTAATCATTTTGAACAGTTTGAACAGTGAAATAAATGATTGAAATAAATCATGTCATGTGTCCCTTTAATAAACAATAGATTCATTCATCTTTACATTCTTTGGATTAGACAATATTGATATATAATTCACATATTCACTGTTGGAGTTACTTTATAGATATCAGCATACTCTAACAGCACCATGATTACATATTTGTACTAATCCATTTGGTTTGTGTATTGTGATCAATATGTGTTGTGTCCTAAACAAGATTACTGTACATTGCACAAATGGCTCGATGTGCCACATGTCTTTGTTTATATTTGTCAACAGCTGTTATTCAAAATGTGGGTTTGTGTGTAATTCTTTTAAGAACAATGATCAATGGGTATATTTAGATATGCATAGCAATTGTATGAGATGAGTTTGATGTCTAATATAGTCAGAAATGAAACATATGTTCAACATACATCATTTTTACAGAATCCCCTTGATTCAATTCAAGCATTTTTTTGTTAATGACTGCTCTATTCTTCTCTATTTTCAAGTTGATTATTCTTAAAATTCGCTACAGATGTGATTTATTGCTATCCCAAATGTGTTCACTAATATATATCTATATCATTCATAGAGAGGTTGGTGTGGGGAGCCCAGAGGAATTCCAAGCACTGACACAGAGACACCTTTGCGGTCTCCTGGTAAGTCCCATTGACTCTTTTCTATGTCATTGACGGAGTATTGGTAATCAATATTATGAGCATGATTCTGATGAAGCATAACATTTGAAACACAACACATAATTTTTCTCTCTGATTATATATTAATTTCTTTGAATATTGAAAGTATTAATAATAAAACTTTCTTAGTCTACACCTTTGTTATTCAGAAGATGTATAGCATATGTTTGTTTCCATGTTCATTTTTGACAACAGTCATTCAAGTGATACACACATGAGAAATCTTAATGTTCTATGTACTATGCTTTTATGATTTTAAAATTTATACAAACAATACATCGAAAATCTGAATCATTGAGAAATAACAAATCTAATGTCATTTGTATGCTCCATCAAAATGATGTAAATCATAACTTTGGGTGTGTATATCTTTAATGCAACATTGATGTGTGTCTTTGATCAACAGTAACATATGTTATAATATGTGATCTTAACGTGTACACAACATGTTATTTTTTACAGAGATTGATATAACATGTGTAACGGAGGAGGAAGAGGCTGCCTTGGAGTCTGATGGTATGTGAAATATATCTATCATGTTTCCAACATGTTGCTTTATTGGAAATCATTTTATTGAAGACATTCAAAGTCTACAGCTTTTTGCACTTTAAAAAGGAATATTATTTGTCTGTTCAAATACACTACTGCCCCTTTCTATATCAGGCAGCATGAAAATATGCTTTGATGTTTTTTTTTAAAAAAACATTTATAATTCATGCCATCATTATGTCACATGCATATTCCAGGCCAAAACACAATAATAATGTTATAATTATACAGACAGTCATTGATATTCATCTGAGTGCCTATATACATACCATATCCTCATTTCATAATTGATTAGAAATTCAAACACACTTCTAAGTATATTGAAAACATAATCAATTTTAAATGCATTGATTTGATTTCATGATGTATGAGATGTTAATATATTTGTATTATTTATTTCAGATGGATCCTCCACCTCTGGTCATCTGTTTTCCGCCCCTGCCCAGTCCCAGACCCCTGCCCAGGCCCAGACCCCTGCCCAGGCCCAGACCCCTGTCCAGACGTCCTGCCCAGGCCCAGACTCCCTGCCCAGGCCCAGGACCCCTGCCCAGGCCCAGACCCCTGCCGGCCCTTCCCATTTGTCCTTTCATGTCCCTACCTAAAAAACATCCCTTCGTCCCCCTTCGACAGCTCTCCCCCGTATTATGGGCCATACAGCTGCCCAGACCCCAACTCAACACTCCCCAGCTGTACGGCCTACCCCGGAGCAGCAGCTCATCCCTCCCAACCCCAATCCCATCCCTCCCCAATACAATCCCATCCCCCCCCCCCTGTCTCAACCTTCATTGTCCTGGGTGTCAGATAGTCCTTCCCAGGCACAGCTGTAAGTATCATTCTAAATCCACATTATAAGATACTTAAAGGTACACTGAAGGCAAATTGTTTTCTATTGTGATTCAAATAGAGCATGCAATGTTAATCAAATTTATAATTTACTACTCTTATCAATTATTCTTCATTCTCTTGCTATCTTTATTGAAACAAAGAAATGGCTAGAATTAATTTTCAATAGAAAATAATGTGGACATCATTTCTTTATTGTTGGATGAATGTATCCATCAACCAGGCAGGGACAACCAAAGTTGATAAACAAATATGGCCTGCCCTATAAACCTACATTCTTGCATTCCAAATCTAAGCTAGACAATTCAAACATTTAAGAATACAGGGAGTGCCAGAATTATTAGGCAACTGAGTATTTTGATCACATCATCCTCTTTATGCATGTTGTCTTACTCCAAGCTGTATAGGCTCGAAAGCCTACTACCAATTAAGCATATTAGGTGATGTGCATCTCTGTAATGAGAAGGGGTGCGGTCTAATGACATCAACACCCTATATCAGGTGTGCATAATTATTAGGCAACTTCCTTTCCTTTGGCAAAATTGGTCAAAAGAAGGACTTGACAGGCTCAGAAAAGTCAAAAATAGTGAGATATCTTGCAGAGGGATGCAGCACTCTTAAAATTGCAAAGCTTCTGAAGCGTGATCATCGAAACAATCAAGCGTTTCATTCAAAATAGTCAACAGGGTCGCAAGAAGCGTGTGGAAAAAACCAAGGCGCAAAATAACTGCCCATGAACTGAGAAAAGTCAAGCGTGCAGCTGCCAAGATGCCACTTGCCACCAATTTGGCCATATTTCAGAGCTGCAACATCACTGGAGTGCCCAAAAGCACAAGGTGTGCAATACTCAGAGACATGGCCAAGGTAAGAAAGGCTGAAATACGACCACCACTGAACAACACACACAAGCTGAAACGTCAAGACTGGGCCAAGAAATATCTCAAGACTGATTTTTCTAAGGTTTTATGGACTGATGAAATGAGAGTGAGTCTTGATGGGCCAGATGGATGGCCTGTGGCTGGATTGGTAAAGGGCAGAGAGCTCCAGTCCGACTCAGACGCCAGCAAGGTGGAGGTGGAGTACTGGTTTGGGCTGGTATCATCAAAGATGAGCTTGTGGGGCCTTTTCGGGTTGAGGATGGAGTCAAGCTCAACTCCCAGTCCTACTGCCAGTTTCTGGAAGACACCTTCTTCAAGCAGTGGTACAGGAAGAAGTCTGCATCCTTCAAGAAAAACATGATTTTCATGCAGGACAATGCTCCATCACACGCGTCCAAGTACTCCACAGCGTGGCTGGCAAGAAAGGGTATAAAAGAAGAAAATCTAATGACATGGCCTCCTTGTTCACCTGATCTGAACCCCATTGAGAACCTGTGGTCCATCATCAAATGTGAGATTTACAAGGAGGGAAAACAGTACCACCTCTCTGAACAGTGTCTGGGAGGCTGTGGTTGCTGCTGCATGCAATGTTGATGGTGAACAGATCAAAACACTGAAAGAATCCATGGATGGCAGGCTTTTGAGTGTCCTTGCAAAGAAAGGTGGCTATATTGGTCACTGATTTGTTTTTGTTTTGTTTTTGAATGTCAGAAATGTATATTTGTGAATGTTGAGATGTTATATTGTTTCACTGGTAAAAATAAAATAATTGAAATGGGTATATATTTGTTTTTTGTTAAGTTGCCTAATAATTATGCACAGTAATAGTCACCTGCACACACAGATATCCCCCTAAAATAGCTAAAACTAAAAACAAACTAAAAACTACTTCCAAAAATATTCAGCTTTGATATTAATGAGTTTTTTGGGTTCATTGAGAACATGGTTGTTGTTCAATAATAAAATTAATCCTCAAAAATACAACTTGCCTAATAATTCTGCACTCCCTGTATGTGTAATTGTTTAATATTTGTAATGTCATGCTCTATCTGAATCAGTCAACAATTAAATATTTAGGTTCAGTTTCCCTTTAATTTGATATCACTACATATACCAATCACCACTACTTGGATCCAACAATTTATGTACAAATGTTGATACATTATCTCTTGTCTAACCCAGTGGGAATGTAATTTCTTCAGGTTGATATGTTTACACAGCTTGTCCTCAACGCCAAAATGTTTAAGGATAGGTGTGCCTACCACAGTATAATTTAAATATTTAAATTGCTAATGTAAGTACAATGTAAATCCTTTAACAAGATTACATACACTCAAGCTGTAGAAGTGGATCATCAAAAACAAATTAAAGGGGACAACATGTTTGAGTAAACTGTCCCTTTAAGGATTTCGGTCTGTCTGAATAACATATTTAATGTGTAAAGAATCAATTTTAACAAATTGATGTAAAGAATGATTTGTCTTTATGATGACAATGTATCTTTGCTTATTTTTTCTTCTGTTGTGTAATTATCCTTAATATTTGATTTATTCTTTATTTTAGGCTGTGACTCAGCATGGCTCATGCTAGAAGGTATAGCACGAGTAGAGCAGGCCGTGTTGAGGAACGCAGCTGTCCTGAGAGGGATGAACGACACCATGCAGGCCCAGCTCCGGGTTCAGGATTTGACTCTGTGTCAAATCATGCGATTAAATTCAAGTCCTGAATCTGGAGCTGGACATGCACAGGACGATGAAGAGGATGACCAGTAAGTGGAGGATCTGGAGAAGCTCCAAGGTCGCAGATAAGAATCCTCCGTCCACATGTTGATGTTTTTGTTCTTGTTGCCATTTGGCTTTTTTAAGTTTATTGTTGTGCCTGTTGCACTCTTTTACCTTGTCATATGGCTCAAATGGGGCTATGCTGGCCCTTGGCAACTCTCTTCATGGACTGTGATGCACTCTGTTACCTTGTCATATGGCTCAAATGGGGCTATGCTGGCCCTTGGCAACTCTCTTCATGGACTGTGATGCACTCTGTTACCTTGTCATATGGCTCAAATGGGGCTATGCTGGCCCTTGGCAACTCTCTTCATGGACTGTGATGCACTCTGTTACCTTGTCATATATCTACAATGGGGCTATGGTGGCCCTTGGCAACTCTCTCTTCATGGACTGTGATGCACTCTGGTACCTTGTCATATATCTACAATGGGGCTATGGTGGCCCTTGGCAACTCTCTTCATGGGACTGTGATGCACTCTGTTACCTTGGTCATATATCTACAATGGGGCTATGGTGGCCCTTGGCAACTCTCTTCATGGACTGTGATGCACTCTGTTACCTTGTCATATGGCTCAAATGGGGCTATGCTGGCCCTTGGCAACTCTCTTCATGGACTGTGATGCACTCTGTTACCTTGTCATATGGCTCAAATGGGGCTATGGTGGCCTTGGCAACTCTCTTCATGGACTGTGATGCACTCTGTTACCTTGTCATATGGCTCAAATGGGGCTATGGTGGCCCTTGGCAACTGCTCTTCATGGACTGTGATGCACTCTGTTACCTTGTCATATGTCTCCATTTTCCTGATCTTTACCATATTATTTATAAACGTTGTTGTTTTCTGACATACTAATAAAAGACATGTAATTTCACGATTCTTTGTCCTCCTTATTCATGTCATTGATTGAAATCTCTATTTTATATGGTTGATCCTTAAAGGGACATACCCAAAATAATGTTGTTTCCTGAATCATATATGTAATACAATTCTAAATGACTTTAAGATTAACATCTCCAATGTAATTATTATTTTGGTCTTTATATTGTTATCTAAAATCTTTATCATTGCATGATTATGATTAGCATAGTAATTGTTTTATATATGTATATAAATATTGTTATATATGTATATTTCAAATTTCACATCCATGTGTGTATTTATAAACTCTGCATGAATTGATGCACCTTTAACAAATGATCTGAGGATTGATACAATGATATAATCTTTGTAAAGTGTTCATTTTATTGAAATAGTATTGTCTCTGTGTATCCTCTTTTTATAAATAATAATCATGTCCCTTTAAGTGATGGTGAGCACAATTGTTAATGAATGTATTTCCATTTCTAAAGCGTTTTTGTCCTTTTTACATGAACAAGGACATATAATCTTAATAATAAACAATCTTATTGTAATGTTGACAGCACATGTATTTCATTTTCTATTTTATCTTATTGTAAAAGTGTAACCAAATCAATCTCTGTGTGTAATGCGCATATTTTATATGAGGAATATGTTTTTCAAAATATTTTTAAAAAATACTTCTCCTCCCATATATGGCTATAGGTAGTCTGACCATATTTCAACTTGAATAAATGACCCATTTGATCAATACATGTGTCATTATTGTTATTCCCAAACAATCTAAACATATCTTAAAACATCAATGGCATATGTATTTCTCATGTGTATCTTTTAAAGGTTAAAGATATACACCATAGCTATAGTTCAAGGGACAGTCAAGTCCGAAAAGATGAATCATGATTTCGTGACATTCCTAGATAGCAATCTAGACACATACTAGTTACTAAAATATAAATACGTTTCTTAGTGATATGCCAAGCTGTCAACTGAGTCCTTGTATTGGCTGCATGTTTCAGCGATCGCAGATGCGCCATGTTGCTTATGACGTCACCTGCCAGGCTGTCCAATGATTCCTTGTATTGACTGACGTTTTTACCGCAAATCAAGGATGCACCTTTTTATGGATGGCGTTTTTACGCGATCAAAGGATGCGCCTTTTATTGTATGGCGTTTTTACGCAAGATCAAGGATGCACCTCTTTATTGGATGGCGATTTACGCGATCAAGGATGCCGCTTTTATTGGATGGCGTTTTTACGCGATCAAGGATGCGCCTTTTTTTTGGTTGCGTTCTTACGTGATCAGGAATGTGCATTTATTGGATTTGCGTTCTTACGTGATCAAGGAAGCGCCATGTTAATTAAGACGTCACATGCAAAGGTAAAAAAAGTCTGATTGTATTACGTAGTCCCGCAATATTTGTTTGTGCACGTTAAACACGTTTGTGAATGAAGCCAAGTTTAAAAACATTGCGAATATGGATTGTTTGTGTCATGAAAATATAGTAACATAACTCTCTGTCCATCCTTTGCTGTTTGTGTTCTTGCACCTATCCAGAAAATCCTCCCACTCACATCGTATAAAAGATCAACTAACCTAGTGTTGATTGCTTAGAATTCTGTCTCTCTTACGCAACGGACCTACTCAGGATTCACTCTCCTCAGCAGCTGTTGCACACTGACACAGGATCTCTGCTCAAACGAACCGGCTGTGACGTCACACGCCACCGGAACTTTCACTTGCTACCCGCAATCTTCCCTACAAGCGCTAACAGGCAACGGGACCTCACTGGATACCAACAAAAGCTCTATCTAAAAGGACTTGAACCTCTCTTTACTCGGTAAGATTCAAACCTATTATCTTACCTGTTCCTCTTACCAGCATCTCTGCATAGAAACTGAACTGTTCAATATAACGTAACTGCTCCGTTTACACTCCTCCAGTCTATAAACAGCCAAATTAGAATTACAAACAATTAGGAAGAAGGATTCTCATCTATGCCTGAAACATTAACTCTTTTTTTTGCATTGAAGTTCTCATATATTTATATTAGTTAAGAATTTGATACGCTGCTGATATTTCTTGCCTATTTAAGGATTCGCCTTATATACTATCCTTTCTATAACTTTTCACAACTTTGTTATTTACGGTTTATTGTCTTGCACTATGCATCTTTTATTCATGTTGCGTAGCTCGCATATTCATATTTAAACCAATATTAATTGCCAGACAGATATCTACTTACATATTAAACAAACTGTTGCGCCCTTGTTATATATATGTACAAGATATTCTGCCTTACTACATTCACATTAATTTTAGGCTGCAGTTGTGGTTCAAAATTACTTCCTTTTGTTCTTTCTTCTGCCTTTTAGAAAAGCAGAATAAAATCTGACATTAATTCTAAGCCCTTTAACAATGGACCCAGCAGCTTTAATTTCCCATGTGGAAGCCTTGACTCAGACTGTAGATAATTTAACTAAAGGCCTGACTGCTTTACAGTTAGAAAATACCAGCCTAAAAAAATACATTGATGAAAAGACTGACACCTTAAAAGTAACATTCAGTGCCCATGAGCCCCAACCATCCCCCCCTCAAAATTTCTCTGGCCATAGGCATGAATTCAGAGAATTTAAGAATTCTTGTTATCTTTATTTTCAACTAAAACCTAAGACCTATACCACTGATAATCTGAAGGTCCTTACTACCATCTCCTACTTAAAGGGAGAACCCCGAATTTGGGGCAAATATGTTTTTTGAAAATAATGATCCAATCTTATACTCCCTTGACCAATTTTTCAAAGCTATGGTCAGCTTTATGACGACCCCTATAAACAATTATCAGCGGAAACTGCTATGCACTCACTCCGCCAATTTAAGAGACCTGTTGAAGAATATATAACAGATTTTAAAAAATGGTCATCTGACACATTGTGGAATGATCTCTCCTTGCGAAATCAATTTCGCCTAGGGCTCTCAGATCCTTTAAAGGATGAGCTTGCCAGACAACCCCTACCTGACACTCTAGACCAACTGATTGATTATAAGCATCACACTAGACAGAAGGTTAGAGAAAGACGTTCTGAAAGACAACACTCAGACACCTCTATGAAGACCTCCCAAGCTAGTACACCACCCACTTCATATAAAACTCAAGAATTAGTAAAGAGATACTTTTGGTGGCCTACAATATCACATGATGTTGCAGAATTTGTAAGGACTTGCAAAACTTGCACTATCTCGAAAACACCTAAAACCTCCCCTACTGGGGGAACTCATTCCCTTACCAACTCCAAACCGTCCTTGGACTGACATAGCTCTGGATTTCATAGTCGATTTACCACTCTCCAGTAGAAACAACACGATTGTAGTAGTGGTTGATCTTTTTAGTAAAATGGCCCATTTCATACCATTCCATAAATTGCCCACTTCGTCCAGAAACTGTAACCCTACTGATAAATCATGTCTTCAAGTTACATGGTATACCCGAATCAATCACTTCGGATAGAGGAACTCAGTTCACTTCTAAGTTTTGGAAACAATTATGTCAAGCTTTAGGAATTTCTAGGAGGTTAAGTACTTCCTTCCATCCCCAAATGAATGGTCAAACAGAAAAAAACAAACCAGTGGGATAGAACAATATCTTAGATGTTTCGTAACTGCTAGACAAGATAATTGGGTGGATTTATTACCCTTTGCCGAGTTTGCATTTAACAACTCTTTCCACACTTCTACAAAAGCAACTCCATTTTTCATTAACTACGGATTTCACCCCTCCTTTCATTGGGACATTTCAACTTCCAATTCCTGTCCGGTAGTTAATGAAATGATAAACACTATCTCCGACTCCTTCGCTGTAACTGAACGAAACCTACGGATGGCAAAGGAACGATACAAAAGGTATTACGATAGAAAGAGGACTCCGTCTCCTAGCTATCAGATTGGAGACTACGTATGGCTGTCAACCCGTAATCTACAGTTGCCATTCCCCACTAAGAAATTGTCTTCCACTTATATTGGACCCTTTCCTATCCATCGAATCGTGAACTCCAATGCTGTCACCCTTACCTTGCCAGCTTCCATGAAAACGCACCCTACTTTTCACATAAGTCTCCTTAAACCTTATAGGACTCTTCGTGGCCATAATGTCTCTGACGTACATCTGCCTTCCATTCCGATACCTCAATCAGAATATGAAGTACAGAAGATTTTGGACTCCCGTAGGGTGCGGAATGATGTACAGTACTTGGTTCACTGGAAGGGTTACCCCGATTCGGAGGACTCATGGGAGCCCTCTTTTAATCTTTCTGCTCCTCGACTCTTGGCACAGTTTCACCGTCGACATCCGGACCGTCCTCGACCTGATCCCCGGAGTTGATCTTTGGGAAGGGGGTTCTGTCATGAAAATATAGTAACCTAACTCTCTGTCCATCCTTTGCTGTTTGTGTTCTTGCACCTATCCAGAAAATCCCTCCCACTCACATCGTATAAAAGATCAACTAACCTAGTGTTGATTGCTTAGAATTCTGTCTCTCTTATGCAACGGACCTACTCAGGATTCACTCTCCTCAGCAGCTGTTGCACCTGACACAGGATCTCTGCTCAAACGAACAGGCTGTGACGTCACACGCCACCGGAACTTTCACTTGCTATCCGCAATCTTCCCTACAAGCGCTAACAGGCAACGGACCTCACTGGATACCAACAAAAGCTCTATCTAAAAGGAGTTGAACCTCTCTTTACTCGGTAAGATTCAAACCTATTATCTTACCTGTTCCTCTTACCGCATCTCTGCATAGAAACTGAACTGTTCAATATAATGTAACTGCTCCGTTACACTCCTCCAGTCTATAAACAGCCAAATTAGAATTACAAACAATTAGGAAGAAGGATTCTCATCTATGCCTGAAACATTAACTCTTTTTTTTGCACTGAAGTTTTCCTCATATATTTATATTAGTTAAGAATTTGATACGCTGCTGATATTTCTTGCCTATTTAAGGATTCGCCTTATATACTTCCTTTCTATAACTTTTCACAACTTTGTTATTTACGGTTTATTGTCTTGCACTATGCATCTTTTAATTCATGTTGCGTAGCTGCATATTCATATTTAAACCAATATTAATTGCCAGACAGATATCTACTTACATATTAAACAAACTGTTGCGCCCTTGTTATATATATGTACAAGATATCTGCCTTACTACATTCACATTAATTTTAGGCTGCAGTTGTGGTTCAACATTACTTCCTTTTGTTCTTTCTTCTGCCTTTTAGGAAAAGCAGAATAAAATCTGACAGTTTGCATCATGTTACATTGTTGAACCATAGCTGATAAAGACCACCACATTCTCTTTTGCTGGATGTCTGGTTGAATAAACGAACGAAAGCAAAATGTTTTCATGCATAAGATATTTCGAGGCAAGTGCAAATCTCTATAGTCCATGTTGTTTAATATGTTTGTCAACAATATGTTCCTTTTTATGTAAAATGACTGTTGTGTTTAATGTTAAAGATATCTAATTCATGAATATGCACTATTGTGTTAGAATCAAATAATCAATATGCATTTATCTTTATCATATGCTAAATATATGATGGCGACTTCTTCTAAATGTAATTTCGTCGTATATTCTATTAAAGGTTCATTAGACACTCACATTATAAATCAAAACTTTTTATTTTGTCTCTAGTTAGATAGTCCATTGTTTAACAAATACATGTTTCATTTTGCTTGTGTTCAAAGAAAATGTAAGTAATTTTCTTACTCCTCGTCAAGCCTCTGAGTTTCATGTGAGTACCATCTCCAGCTTGCTCCTGTTTGTGTAAAGTGTCTTTTCATATGTTAATGATGGGGTATTGTCTTGTTTTACGGTTGTAATGGGGGTTCATCTATATTTTCAATAGAGATAACCCTATTTTCTTTGAAAGTGTTTAAAGCTTTGTAATATTGATATCAGTATATGTTAATCTTGTTGTTTCTAGTAGTGTCTATTACATACAGTTCAGTTAAAAATATAGTATACTGTCCCTTTAATGCAAATGTTTATTTTTGTATCATGTATGAGTTCCACATTGGTTAATCTCCAAATATATTATTGTTAGCATATTTTCACCCCCCACTCCTAAAAGGACTTTAAACCATATTCATTGTTAAAACAAATGTCTTTCTGAAAATAAATGAACACAATAATGTCTCTTTAAGAAAATAGACTTTATTTAACACGTCAATATAAATCTGATTTCAATATTTATTGTTTGAACAAGTACATGTAGATATACCAACAATCTTCAAATATAAGTTAGCATATGTAATTTTGTTAAAGGGACAGTTTAGAAAACAAATAATGTTTTGCATTATTCTAAAAGTCAATTTTGTAATATCAGTGATATCAAAGGTTTCTCACCAATTTATCATTTGTCTGTGTTTATTTTAATTTGCTAGATAAACCTATGAGGTTCGTGTGCTCATTTCTTAGAGCTTGAAGAGTGCATGTAATCATTATACAATTTGACCACTAGAGGGCATTTGGATAGCATTTGTATATGTTAAACCTTGTGCTCATACAGCATATTATTTACCATGTATTGATCATTGATATCTAAAATGTTGTTATGTCAGAACAACAAATAAGTGTTCATTTTTCATAGTCAGATATACAAGGGTAAGCACATAAGTCACACGTATTTCTCCATGTTTTGTTGTTTCCAACTTGATAATGCGTAATACAGTGTTTTCTTTGTAATCAATAATTTTCTGACTGTCCCTTTAAGCTGTGTTATTGGCATTCAAACAGTAATATGCCATCATGGATAATTGTAATGGTAATTTTGTTTGCGATTCGGGAAACAGTTTGGACATCACATCACAGAAACCAATCAATATCATGAACAAGGATAGGTATGTGATGATGTGGTTTTCACACACTTATAACCCACACTCTGCAAACAATCTGCCTCCATGGACCCGGTCCCATAGAAGTAGATTATATACAGAGTGTGGTCCACAAGTGTATGAAAACCACATCATCACATACCTATCCATTACACATTAAATAAAAAAAACATTAAACATGAAAACAAATACTTACTTCCTCTTCCTTCCCCTCTTCCCACGGGGCTGAGGCTCTGGGAGGGGCAACTGCCGACTCTGACGAGTTCTCCTTGGAGATGTTGTGGGAAGAGTGGAAGGAAGAGTACTGGGACGACCAAGGTGAGGAGGAGAAGATGGCTGAGGAGGAGAAGATGGCTGAGGAGGAGAAGATGGCTGATGGGGAGAAGATGGCTGAGGAGGAGAAGATAGCTCGGCAGGAGGAGATGGCCCGGCAGGAGGAGATGGCCCAGCAGGAGAAGATGGGCCGGCAGGAGAAGATGGCCCAGCAGCAGGAGGCCCAGCAGCAGGAGGCCCAGCAGCAGGAGGCCCAGCAGCAGGAGGCAGACCAGGAGGCAGACCAGCATGCGCCTCCCGGAAAAAAATTAAACATCTCTTGGTGTAGATTAATGATTCTGTTTTGCCCTTCTTCTATTCTATTAAGTATGTTTATTATTTGGTTTTGTCCTTCAATTATTTGGTTTTGTCCATCAATAATTCGAGTTCGGCCTTCAATATTTTGTATCCGGGAGTTACGCATCTGGTCTATGTAGTCCAGTAGAACCCGCACCTCCGCTATTTCCTCTTGTTGTGCTTGGCGGGGTACCAGTGCACGGTGGGGTGCCCGTGCACGGCGGTGTGCGGGTCCTTGAGGGGCCTCTGGTTCCGCGGCCTCCTCCTCTGCTTACGGGGCCTCTTCATCTGCTTCCGTGCCCTCTTCATCACGGGGGGCCTCTTCCCTCCGAAGTGGAAATTCCTCCCCACCACTCTCATCCCGGGGAGATGGAGGAGGCTGTATTTGTTGTGCTGCCTCCTCCCCAGACTCTGTATATTTGAAAAAGAAATAAATGTATATATTAGCATATTTCCAAATGAAGCTTTAAATGACTTAGCTTACGATACAATTACAAATGCAGAATCATTAATCCACTTTTAAATCTAACAATCAATACGATTTCCACATTTTGTAAAACGTGTTTGTGATATCTGTGGTCAATCTGAATGTTTTAGCGTTTGTTTTCAGTCTGTTTAAATGCACACCTAACCTATAGCCTAGATACTGATGTAACCGCAAAGTAATTGTGAATGCGTGTAAACAGCGTAATAGCATTAATCTGATCCTTAAAGGGACATAAAACCCAATGTTTTATCTTTCATGATTTAGAAGCATACATTTATAATCAACTTTCTAATGTACTTTTCTTATCTAATTAGCTTCATTCTCTGGATATTCTGTGCTGAAAAGCATATCTAAATATGCTTAGAAGATGCTGATTGTTAGCTGAATATAGCTGCCTCCTGTGATTGGTTCACCGTGTGCATGGCTATTTCTTCATTAAAATATATCTCAAGAATGATTCAAATTAGGTAATATAAGTACATTATAATGTTTTGTAAAATTGAATTCACTACCTTAATCATGAAAGTAAAGGTTTGCGTATAGTGTCCCTTGAAATACATTCGTATGTGAATTTAGTCTTAAATGAGCTTACCGTCAGATGAGAATGGCAGGTTCCCGGTATCAATTCCTCCGATACCGACTACATCCACCTCGGAGATGCTGGGCCGCAACATTTCCTCCCATCGGCAGTACTCGATTTCCAGGGCAGGTCCGCCACCGGTTCCTGCGGCATGTCGGGCCTCCAGGCTTAACTTTTTCTTGAGATCCATCTTACAGTCCCGGTATCGATGTTTTATAGAGTCCATATCTCTATTCCGGCCACCCACTGCATTGACTGCATTCCTTATCTCATGCCAGAGCTTCCTCTTCTCAGTCGGGGTGGTCTTCTGGTGCTGCAGCCTCCTATACCTGGCCATATAGGCCTCGACGAGGGCCTCCTTCTCCTCCATCGAAAACCTTGCCTCCCTAGTCGCCTTGGCCTTCCCCTGTGACGATGCCCTCTGTTTCCCGGACTGTGAAGCCCTACTCTGTCCGCCACTGGGCCCAGCCACTTGTTCATCTTGAACCAAGTGGCTGGGTCCACCCAACGCTTCCACCACCGCTTCCTGCCCCCCTTCCTGCCCTGTTCCTCTCCCCCTCCCTCTCCTCCCCCCTCTACCTCTCCCCTGCCTGGCCTCCATCTGTTCCCTAAACTAAACCCCAAATAATCAAACAAAAAGTGAGTGTGATGAAATGAAAGGGGTTCAAAATAAAGAACTAAAAAGACAAAATAAGTTCTGAAAGTGTGAGAGGGATCTAAAAAAACAAAGAGGGTAAGGAGTATTTAAATAAACAAAAAGAAGAAGACTAAAAGGAGGATATGTAAACTAAATGTAACTAGGGGATGGGTATGGGATGGGATAAGAGTAAATGGGATGAAAGGGAATGGGACTACAGGGAATGGGGTATGGAGTGTAGTATGAGGGGGTATGGGTTATGGAGTGTATGTAGTGTGTTTGCGTGTAAATGTGTTAAGTGTACAGAAAAATCACTCGCTCGCTAACTCACACTACTACTAATTCTCACTAACTCACACTACTACTAATTCTCACTAACTCACACTCCCACTAACTCTCAATAACTCACACTAGCACTAACTCACGCTCCCACTAACTGACTCTCTCACACTACCACTAACTTTCACTAACAACTCCCACTACCACTAACTCACTCACGCTCCCACTAACTCCCACTCCCACTAACTCACTCACGATAACACTAACAACTGACTCTCTCACACTAACACTAACAATAATGCACAAACTCTCTAATCTTAAACCTCCAATCTCCAAAGACCCACCAGCAACACAGTCAAAGAAGCCATGCTTGTGTGGTGCATATATACCCTGTGTAAATGTTTAATGATGTACCTATTTGCGTTGTAAATTGTGTTCATGTGTGCTTTATTAGCAATTATTATTTGTGCAATGTGTATTAGGTGTGTGAATTTGCGCATGCTCATTTGGAGTTAGTATTTGTGGAATGTGTAGAATGCGATGATGTCATAGTGCTCGTTTTCTATAACATTGACCAATAGTATTCTGTTTAAATGTGAATTTGCGATGGTGTGTTATTAGTGAAGTGTTGTATATGTATGTTTGTCCTAATATATAGTGATATTGAATGCGATTATTTTGCTAGTGTATGTATATATTTTTTTCCTTGTTGTTATTTAGCGTATTTCCGCATCTTAAAGTATATGCGTATTCCCTGTATTAAGTTTTATTAAAAATCCCCCCGCATATGCGTATTCCCTGTATTAAGTTTTATTATAAATCCCCCCGCATATGCGTATTCCCTGTATTAAGTTTTATTAAAAATCCCCCCGCTTGTGAATGTGTAATGCTTGTGTGCTTTGTTGAGTGATTGTTGTTGTGACATTTGCGGCGTGTTATTGTTGTGCATGATGTGGTATGCGTCATATGACCGAGCTGTGCGTATTTCTCGCGAGATCGAGTGTTAGGTAAAAAAAGCTATTTATTTTGCTTTTCCATTGATCTCTATGGGAGACTGTCTAACGCGGGCAGGATTTCGCGTGTGAAATACACGCGTTAGGAGCATCGTTAGATGGTCTATTTTGAACTCTAAATACCGGAGTCAAACAATGCCGTGCGTTAGACATAAACCACGCGTAGCGTTAGCAGCCCATCTACCGTCAAACTCCAAATCTAGCCGTAAGTTAATCCTATTTAAAACTAAATACTTACCTATAAAATAAACCCTAATATAGCTACAATATAAATAATAATTATATTGTAGCTATCTTAGGATTTTTTTTTATTTTACAGGCAACTTTCAATTTATTTTAACTAGGTACAATAGCTATTAAATAGTTATTAACTATTTAATAGCTTACCTAGCTAAAATAAAGAGAAATGTACCTGTAAAATAAATCCTAACCTAAGTTATAATTACACCTAACACTACACTATACTTTAATAAATTATTCCTATTTAAAACTAAATACTTACCTGTAAAATAAACCCTAAGATAGCTACAATGTAATTAATAATTACATTGTAGCTATTGTAGGATTTATATTTATTTTACAGGTAACTTTGTATTTATTTTAGCTAGTTAGAATAGTTATTAAATAGTTATTAACTATTTAATAACTACCTAGCTAAAAGAAATACAAAATTACCTGTAAAATAAATCCTAACCTAAGTTACAATTAAACCTAATACTACACTATCATTAAATTAATTAAATAAACTACCTACAAATAACTACAATTAAATACAATTACATAAACTAACTAAAGTACAAAAAATAAAAAAAGCTAAGTTACAAACAATAAAAAAATAAGTTACAAACATTTTAAAAATATTACAACAATTTTAAGCTACTTACACCTAATCTAAGCCCCCTAATAAAATAACAAACCCCCCCAAAATAAAAAAATGCCCTACCCTATTATAAATTAAATAAAGTTCAAAGCTCTTTTACCTTACCAGCCCTTAAAAGGGCCATTTGTGGGGGCATGCCCCAAAAAGTTCAGCTCTTTTGCCTGTAAAAGAAAAATACAACCCCCCCCAACATTAAAACCCACCACCCACATACCCCTAATCTAACCCAAACCCCCCTTACAAAAACCTAACACTAATCCCCTGAAGATCATCCTACCTTGAGTCGTCTTCACTCAGCCGAGCAGCGATGGAACCGAAGTGAACATCCGGAGCGGAAGAAGTTAATCCTCCAAGCGGCGCTGAAGAAATCTTCCATCCGATGAAGTCATCATCCAGGCGGCGCTGAAGAAGTCTTCGATCCGGGCGATGTCATCTTCCAAGAGGCGCTGAAGAGGTCTTCTATCCTTGCGATGTCATCTTCATCCCGCCGACGTGGAACATCCTCCTTTCCCGACGAACTACCGACGAATGAAGGCTCCTTTAAGGGACGTCATCCAAGATGGCGTCCCTTCAATTCCGATTGGCTGATAGGATTCTATCAGCCAATCGGAATTAAGGTAGGAAAAATCTGATTGGCTGATGGAATCAGCCAATCAGATTCAAGTTCAATCCGATTGGCTGATCCAATCAGCCAATCAGCCAATCAGATTGAGCTCGCATTCTATTGGCTGTTCCGATCAGCCAATAGAATGCGAGCTCAATCTGATTGGCTGATTGGATCAGCCAATCGGATTGAACTTGAATCTGATTGGCTGATTCCATCAGCCAATCAGATTTTTCCTACCTTAATTCCGATTGGCTGATAGAATCCTATCAACCAATCGGAATTGAAGGGACACCATCTTGGATGACGTCCCTTAAAGGAGCCTTCATTCGTCGGTAGTTCGTCGGGAAAGGAGGATGTTCCGCGTCGGCGGGATGAAGATTCAAGACCCGGCTTGGAAGATGACATCGCAAGGATAGAAGACCTCTTCAGCGCCTCTTGGAAGATGACATCGCCCGGATCGAAGACTTCTTCAGCACCGCCTGGATGATGACTTCATCGGATGGAAGATTTCTTCAGCGCCGCTTGGAGGATTAACTTCTTCCGCTCCGGATGTCCACTTCGGTTCCATCGCTGCTCGGCTGAATGAAGACGACTCAAGGTAGGATGATCTTCAGGGGATTAGTGTTAGGTTTTTGTAAGGGGGGTTTGGGTTAGATTAGGGGTATGTGGGTGGTGGGTTTAATGTTGGGGGGGGTTGCATTTTTCTTTTACAGGCAAAAGAGCTGAACTTTTTGGGGCATGCCCCCACAAATGGCCCTTTTAAGGGCTGGTAAGGTAAAAGAGCTTTGAACTTTATTTAATTTTGAATAGGGTAGCGCAATTTTTTATTTTGGGGTGGTTTGTTATTTTATTAGGGGGCTTAGATTAGGTGTAAGTAGCTTAAAATTGTTGTAATATTTTTAAAATGTTTGTAACTTATTTTTTTATTTTTTGTAACTTAGCTTTTTTTTATTTTTTGTACTTTAGTTAGTTTATGTAATTGTATTTAATTGTAGTTATTTGTAGGTAGTTTATTTAATTAATTTAATGATAGTGTAGTATTAGGTTTAATTGTAACTTAGGTTAGGATTTATTTTACAGGTAATTTTGTATTTCTTTTAGCTAGGTAGTTATTAAATAGTTAATAACTATTTAATAACTATTCTAACTAGCTAAAATAAATACAAAGTTACCTGTAAAATAAATATAAATCCTACAATAGCTACAATGTAATTATTAATTACATTGTAGCTATCTTAGGGTTTATTTTACAGGTAAGTATTTAGTTTTAAATAGGAATAATTTATTAAAGTATAGTGTAGTGTTAGGTGTAATTATAACTTAGGTTAGGATTTATTTTACAGGTACATTTCTCTTTATTTTAGCTAGGTAAGCTATTAAATAGTTAATAACTATTTAATAGCTATTGTACCTAGTTAAAATAAATTGAAAGTTGCCTGTAAAATAAAAATAATTCCTAAGATAGCTACAATATAATTATTATTTATATTGTAGCTATATTAGGGTTTATTTTATAGGTAAGTATTTAGTTTTAAATAGGATTAATTTAGTTAATAATATAAATATGATTTAGATTTATTTAATTAATATTTAAGTTAGGGGGTGTTAGGGTTAGTGTTAGACTTAGGTTTAGGGGTTAATAATTTTATTACAGTGGCGGCGGTGTAGTGGGGGGCAGGATAGGGGTTAATACATTTATTATAGGTGGCGATGGTGTAGGGGGGGCAGGATAGGGGTTAATACATTTAATATAGGTTGCGGCGGGTTCAGGGAGCGGCGGTTTAGGGGTTAATACATTTATTATAGTTGCGGTGGGCTCCGGGAGCGGCGGTTTAGGGGTTAATATGTATAGAGTAGCTTGCGGTGGGCTCCGGGAGCGGTGGTTTAGGGGGTAATAACTTTATTTAGTTGCGGCGGTGTAGGGGGGACAGATTAGTGGTGTTTAGACTCGGGGTACATGTTAGGGTGTTAGGTGCAGACAGCTCCCATAGGAATGAATGGGATGTCTGTCAGCAGCGAAATTGTACTTTCGCTATGGTCAGACTCCCATTGATTCCTATGGGATCCGCCGCCTCCAGGGGTGGCGGTTTGAAAACCAGGTACGCTGGGCCGTAAAAGTGCTGAGCGTACCTGCTAGTTTTTTGATAACTAGCAAAAGTAGTGAGAATGTGCCGCACTTGTGTGCGGAACATCTGGAGTGACGTAAGAATCGATCTGTGTCGGACTGAGTCCGGCGGATCGAAGCTTACGTCACAAAATTCTACTTTTGCCGGTCTGGAGCCTTTGATAACTAAGGCGAATCAGCCTCGCCACAAATACGCTGCGGAATTCCAGCGTATTTGAGGTTGACGGCTTGATAACTACCCCCCCCCGGTATAATTTATCGATTAACGGCTTCTATTACTTTCTATGGGACGCAAAGATCTTTTCGGCAGCCGAAGTTTGGCTGCCGATATTGAGGTATAACGCGCCATTGGAAACAGTCGATAAACGATATTGCTTCCGACAGCATATTTATCAGTTTGGGAGTGCACGCAAACTGAATTACGACTCAATGGAAGCGAGGCCTAAGCTGGGTAATAGTGAAGTATAATTTTTAACTGTCCATCCCGCAACGGGTTTTAGAAAGCCACGCAGGCATTATGTACTTGCATATAGGGCTGCTAAACAAAAGATAGATATTAGTGTTCACGCCCCCATTTTAGAATATGACCAATAGCGGTCGGTAAAGAGAAATTGCAGTGATACGTATTAGAGCAGTGCTTTCCAAACTGTGTGTCGGGACACACTAGTGTGTCGGCAGCAGTGTGTAGGTGTGTCCCTGCTTCAGCACAATTTTTTTTTTTTTTTTTTTTAATTGTTTTTTGGCTTCTGACTTTCCACCTGCCTGCTACACATGTCACATGGTTGACACGTGATTGATACCTAGTGGGTCACAGATCAATTAAACCAATTGGCACAGCTCAGTGGGAACTGAAACTATTACCCTTGGCGGATTTGGCGGCGGATTTGCTCCTGACTGCAAGTGTAGCCAGTGAGTGGGACAGCAGTGTGTTTGCAGCGCGGGCAGTAGTCAGTCGGACTCACAGAGCTCTGAGGGTGGCAGCTTAAATGCTGAGCTGAAGTCAGAAGTCAGTGGGATTTCTTTGCTACTAGCTCCCAGTAGTGCATTGCTGCTCCTGCTCCTGATATATGGATAGGAAGTGGAAGCTTAAAAATGCTTGATGATGAAATGTGAGTGTCTTTATCTAATATTACACCAAATATTCAGAAACAGTGTTCATCCCATCAACCTCATACATCCCATTAAAATAGTAAGTAGCTATTGGTGTTAAACTTTTTTTAATTCTTGCACATACATACTATTACTTGTAAATACATTTCGTTATTATATAATTTATGTATGTGTCCGTATCTTTTAAAACAAGTTAGTTTAACCTCCTTTTTGCTAGTACAACTGAATTACTGTGTCGCAAAATGATATAGGTCTTCAAAGTGTGTCACCAACATGAAAAGTTTGGAAAGCTCTGTATTAGAGGGAAGTGGACTGGCACTATATACTACAGGAAGAAAGGCTTAACTCTAATATTGTGGATATTTGAGGCATTAGATAACGATCTCACCAAGGTTGGTAATAAAGAAGAAGTATAATATTTTATTGTCCATATCAGAATGGGTTTTAGTAAGTAACGTAGATATTAGATACTTGCATATAGGGATTGAATATATATATATAAAAAACAGACACACAGTGTTTATATAAATAAATAAATACAATATAATGCTTCATATTAACCATATAATGGTGGCCATCCTGCTACACCCATCAGGGGAATTGATGCGAAGTTGTGAATCATATGTATAATTGTTTTTTTGTTTACATTTGATAATAGAAATGGTTTCTGTGAATAAGGGGTTAAGTTGAGAACTCACCTACATTGTTAACAGCTGGTTTTAGAGGTGCGACAACATGTATATATATTGTGTGCTGTGTATGTGTGTGTATATATATATATATACATATATATATATATAAAATATGGAATAGAACAAGTTCATGAAAATCGTGGGCAGTAATCGTGATGCATCGCGGAATCTAATCGAATCGTTGACAGGATAATCGTAATCGAATCGTGAGACCAGTGAAGATGCACAACCCCTAATTGGTACAGGGACCAGTGTTTGTGCAAATAGAATGTTTGTGAAGTTATATTAGGGAATTACACCATTTAACTCTTTGAGTGATAATGCCAAGGGAGGCCGTGCCAGGATGTAGATGTGAAATGGTTAAATGAATAAACCGTTTACCAGTAAGTATGAAGATGACAATAGCGCCTGTGTATCTCTCAAGTAGAGGCTTCATTACAGGTGCAGGGAAATTAGCTTATTATTTATGCATGATTTGTGAGCATAAATTAAAAGAAAAAAAATTACAAAACCATCAGTGCACAATGTCAGAAATTTCCCAGCGTCGGAGCACAGTACGCAGAGAGAAGTGTTTATCTGTGGGTCAGTGAGGAAGTTAATTAGGAAAATATCTTTTTTCTGATACGTTGGGAGAAGGGAAGAGAGGTAGACTGACTTGATGTATCCTAAATGACAGCTTTTAGGATGAAGGACACTGAAGGTGACATTTTGTCAGGTACATTCAATGTGAGTTTGTTTAAGGGGTGGGGAAGATTTCCTCTGGAATTCATTTTATGTCACTCAAAATGTCCAATTCTTTTACGCCTCATCTGTAGAGAAAAAAATGCTGAGTACAGTCACAAATCCACTGAGTACAATTCCTGAAGAACCCTGATAGACTATATAGGTGGATGAGAGAGAGGGGAGTCTGTCCGTGTAACAAGGTTACTTTGTAAAATTCTATCTTTTATTCTTCATCAACGGCTGCTCTATGCACACTTCATATAGACTATAATCCTTTATATATTTCTCTCTAGCTTGCTACATGTACATATATAGGTACCTGTAATCTATACTCAACTACTAACAAGGGAGTTTTCTATTAATATCATTTGCAAATAGAGGAAGTCGTGGTCATGTAAATATGTGAAGACATAGTATAAGATAAATATAGAGAAACCGCAGATACATATGCAGGAACGTTCAGAAGTGAGATCATATGTAGCAGCTGTACACAGCCTTGAGACTATGGCCCCTATTTAACAAAGGTCTGTCGGACCTGATCCGACAGTGCAGATAAGGTCCGACAGACCTCGCTGAATGCAGAGAGCAATACGCTCTCCGTATTCAGCATTGCACCAGCAGCCCTTGTGAGCTGCTGGTGCAACACCGCCCCCTGCAGATTCGCGGCCAATCAGCTGCCAGTAGGGGGGTGTCAATCAACCCGATCGTACTGGATCGGGTTGAATTGCCTTCGATGTCTGTCCACCTGCTCAGAGTCTTTAGACCACTGTTTCCAGAGCTTGATAAATGGGCCCCAATGGGGTAGATTTACCAAGCAACGGATGCTGCAATCTACCTCTGAAATTTCTGCTTACCGGAAACTTAAATTAAGGCCGCTGCTCTTTAACTCATCCGCCTGCTCTGATGTGGCGAACAGCAATCATTCCGATCAGATACGATCAGGATGCTTGACACCCCCTGTTAGTGAGCGATTAGCCGCAAATGTGCCGAGGGCGGCATTTCACAAGAAATGCTTGTGCAATGTTAAATGCCGACAGCGTATACTGTTGGCATTTAGTGATGTCAGGCGGACATGATTCGCCACAGCGAATCATGTCCGACCGCTGCTTGATAATTCGGGCCCCATACTCTGTCTCTGTTTTATGCATCTGAAATCAACATTTCCTACTCCGATACTTATTGTTATTGTTAAAACTATATTCCAGTCTCTGTAAAACTCTTGTATGCGACCTCATTGTCTATATTTTCACAGGTGATTCGGAAAACAACACAGAAGCAGCAAACAAGAAACAACAGAGAAAGGAAATAAAAAATGATACATTGATGTACAATACTATGATTTTGTGTGCCCCACGAAGAGTTCGCCTGTCTGTGTGTTTGAGGAATTTACTTTTGGCTACGCTTTAATTTATATGAATGATTTAAGAAGGGTTTTCATTTTATTAAGGTTCTTTAAAAGTTGGACTTTGCCCTTGAATTTTTGATAATAATTGTGAATATTCACCCAGTGAAAAACCATATTATTAAGCCCACTGATCTCCCACTCTTCGTGGGGCACACAAAATCGTAGTCATTAATGAGACAGGGATCTTTTTATTGGTTGCTGGGTGATTCACTATGGGCCTCACAGTCCTATATACTCTTTGAATGCTTTGTTCCCTCCCCTGTTTTGATACATTGGTACATGGTGATTTGATATGATGACACAATGAGGCCCATTTATCAAGCTCCGTAAGGAGCTTGTGGGCCCGTGTTTCTGGTGAGTCTTCAGACTCACCAGAAACAGCGGTTATGAAGCAGCAGTCTAAAGACTGCTGCTCCATAACCCTGTCCGCCTGCTCTGAGCGAGTACATCGGGTTGATTGACACACCCCTGCTGGTGGCGATTGGCCGCAAGTCTGCAGGGGGTGGCATTGCACCAGCAGCTCTTGTGAGCTGCTGGTGCAATGCTGAATACGGAGAGCGTATTGCTCTCCGCTTTCAGCGAGGTCTTGCGAACCTGATCCGCACTGTCGAATCAAGTCCGCAAGACCGTTGTTAAATAGGCCTCTTTATGTGTCTTATTCCTTATACCCCATCAGTGCTATTTGTTTACTCGGGTATCTCTATGATACTTTTATGCTGTTTAATTAAATTTTAATTTTTGTCATTTGGTGGCTCCACTATGTCAACATTATACAGTATATGCCAAGTGGTTATATCTTTCTCTACCCTTTATGTTAATTGATAACCCATATACCCTCCCCTCCCCCCACTCATCAATCAATTTGATAAGTGAATAGTGTGCTGATCTGTAAATTACACAGGATAGTATTTTCCTTCATATTTATTTTAACTATAAAATTGATCTGCATTGTAACTGCCGTAACAGTGCCGAGGGGATGGATCACGTTCAGCAACCAGTGGGGCTTCAAACTAATGTTTAACCATCAGGTTGTTACACTAATTGCCCAGGATTTGTGTCCCCTTCCCTACCCCCAACCTCCATATTTTTTTTTCTTCCAGATGGGAGGCCAGGGAGAGAGGGTCCAAATGGTACCAGAATGCAGTTGGTGGGTTTTTATATATCAAATCCATTCTTATGAGTAGCCCTTTTACAACAAAGCATTTGGTATCATTAACTGGTGATAACACTTATTTATATCATCTTACCCTGAAATTAATCGTCTTACTATCACCTATTAGATCACTATCACCTAATAGTAAAATTGAAATCAGTTGATGGTAGAATAATAGAAGGAGATAAGCAGATTGCAGACTGTCTCAATGATTACTTTTGTTCTGTTTTCACAAAAGATTGTGAAGATACAATGTCTACATTAAGGGATGCTACGAAAAATAGAAACAAGCTTAACAGTAATCTTTTTACAGAGGATGAGGTATTGTTAGCATTATCAAAAATAAATGTTAAAAAGGCAGTGGGTCCTGATAATATTCATCCAAGGGTTTTAAAAGAACTTCGATCAGTGCTAAGTGTCCCATTAACTGATCTGTTTAATCAGTCACTATTAACAGGAGCTGTCCCAGATGATTGGAGAATAGCAAATGTAATACCTCTTCATAAAAAGGGCAGTAGAGAAGAATCTGGCAACTACAGGCCAGTAGTAGGGAAATTAATGGAAAGCCTCTTAAAAGAAAGAATTATGACTTATATAAAGACAAACAATTTAGAGGACCAAAATCAGCATGGTTTTACTTCAGGGAGATCATGTCAGACTAATCTAATTGACTTCTTTGATTATGTAACAAAAGTATTAGACAAGGGTGGAGCAGTTGATGTAGCATATCTAGATTTCAGCAAAGCATTTGACACCGTCCCACACAATAAACTAATTCACAAACTGTATCTCCTTGGTCTAGGTTCAAAAATTGTGAACTGGGTGGAATGCTGGCTTAAAGGGACATGAAACCCAATTTTTTTCTTTCCTGATTTAGAAAGAGCATGTCATTTTAAACAACTTTCTAATTTACTTCTATTATCTCATTTGCTTCATTCTCTTGATATCACTTGCTGAAAAGCATATATAGATATGCTCAGTAGCTGCTGATTGGTTGCTGCACATAGAGGCCTTGTGTGATTGGCTCACACATGTGCATTGCTATTTCTTCAACAAAGTATATCCAAAGAACTGAGCAAATTACATAATAGAAGTAAATTGGAAAATTGTTTAAAATTACATGCCCTATCTGAATCATGAAAGTTTAATTATGACTAGACTGCCCCTTTAAGGACAGAAAACAAAGTGTCTTAGTAAATGGAGTTCATTCAGCAGAGGGTGAGTGTGTGAGTTTTTATTTTTTTTTTATTTTTTTTAGCATATTTACATATGCTGTGGTGTAGCATCCCCCCTTAGCCCTCAACCTCCCTGATCCCCCCAAAACAGCTCTCTAACCCTCCCCATCTGCCTTATTGGCGGCCATCTTGGGTACTGGCAGCTGTCTGCTATTATTTCACAGTCAAAAACATTATTTTTTTTTAAATGTACACTACTGTTACACCAGATATGAGTGGTGGCACTGGGCAAGTGGGCACAGTATACGCTGTGAGCCTGACACACACTCTGGCAGACAGGCAACTGCAATTAGATTACACAGGAAAAAAAAAAAAGCAGACTGATGTTCTAGCCCTAAAAAGGGCTTTTTGGGGTGCTGTCCTTACAGCAGAGATCAGATGAGTCCTTCAGGACTGTAGTGGACACTGAATACACTAGCCTAGCTATCGATTTCCCTATTAAATCAGCAGTAGCTACACTGTCCCTCCTCACTAAGAATGCAGCTTCCGAATGAATCTAAAATGGATGCTGTCCAGGAGGTGGGAGGGTCTGGGAGGGAGGGTCTGCTGCTGATTGGATGGAATGTGTCTTCTGACTGTGAGGTATAGGGTCATAGTTTACTCAATGATGAGGAATAGGGGGCGGATCGAACATCGCATAAGTTCGCCGTCTGCGGCGAACGCGAACATGCTATGTTCGCTGGGAACTATTCGCCGGCAAACTATTCACATCACTACTAATATGTCTCAGATCCGTTTTTTGTACTTGGTGTTACTTTGTTAAGCTTTAATAAAATATATATCTAAAGAAAAAAATTACAGCAAAAGTGAATAAAATAAATAATGAAAGTTCATTACAAATATTATTTTACTAAACATAATTAAACTTTTTATGATGAATACAAATTTAAGTTTAAAGAAGTGCTGTGTACTCGACACATCGCTGTTCTCTCCCTGATGATCAAAGCATTGTGGTAATGGCGATATTTTTAAAATGGGATCAATCACGGGATTAAGATTGCTGGTGAAAGGGCTAAAATCAGTCGGACAGATTATGAGTTTTGCGTTATTAGCGGCTTGGTAATAACATGCAAGTTATTTCCACCGCTCACCTTTAATAGCGCTGCTTTGAGCTGGTTTCACGTGCTCCTGCACGATTTCCCCATAGACATAAATGGGGAGAGCCGACTAAAAAAAGCCTAACACCTGCAATAAAGGAGCGTAAAGCTCTGTAACGCAGCCCCATTGATTCCTATGGGGAAAGAAAATTTATGTTTAAACCTAACACCCTAACATAAACCCCAAGTCTAAACACCCCTAATCTGCTGCCCCTGACATCACCGACACCTACATTACACTTATTAACCCCTAATCTGCCACCCCCGACATCGCCGCTACCTACATTACACTTATTAACCCCTAATCAGCTGCCCCAATGTCGTTGCCACCTACATAAATTTATTAACCCCTAATCTGCAGCCCCCAACGTCGCCGCCGCCACTATACTAAAGTTATTAACCCCTAAACCTCTGGCCTCCCACATCACTAACACTAAATAAATATATTAACCCCTAAACCTAACCCTAAGTCTAACCCTAACACCCCTAACTTTAATATAATTAAAATAAATCGAAATTAAATTTACTATTATTACCTAAATAATTCCTATTTAAAACTAAATACTTGCCTATAAAATAAACCCTAAGTTATCTACAATATAACTAATAGTTACATTGTAGCTATCTTAGGTTTTATTTTTATTTCACAGCTAAGTTTGTATTTATTTTAACTAGGTAGACTAGTTAGTAAATAGTTATTAACTATTTACTAGCTACCTAGTTAAAATAAATACAAATGTACCTGTAACATAAAACCTAACCTAAGTTACACTAACACCTAACATTACACTAAAATTAAATAAATTACATTAATTAAATACAATTAACTAAATTACAAAAAAAAATTAAACACTTAATTACACAAAATAAAAAATAAATGATCACATATTTAAACTAATTACACCTAATCCAATAGCCCTATCAAAATAAAAAAGCCCCCCCAAAATAAAAAAAAAACCTAGCCTACACTAAACTGACAATGGCCCTTAAAAGTGCCTTTTGCGGGGTATTGCCCCAAAGAAATCAGCTCTTTTATCTGTAAAAAAAATACAAACAATCCCCAACAGTAAAACCCACCATCCACACAACCAACCCCCCCCCAAAAAAAAACTACCTAAAAAACCTAAGCTCCCCATTGCCCTGAAAAGGGCATTTAGATGGGCATTGCCAAAGGGCATTCAGCTCTTTTTCTGTGCCCAAAACCCTAATCTAAAAATAAAACCCACCCAATAACCCCTTAATAAAACCTAACACTAACCCTCGAAGATCCACTTACAGTTTTGGAAGACCGGACATCCATCCTAATCCAGCCGGGAGAAGTCTTCATCCAAGTGGGCAGAAGTCCTCAACAAAGCCGGGAGAAGTCTTCATTCAAGCGGCAAGAAGTCATCCTCAAGGCGTGCAGAAGTCTTCACCCAGACGGCATCTTCTATCTTCATCCTTCCAACAGGGAGCGGCTCCATCTTCAAGACATCCGGCGCGGAGCATCCTCTTCTTTCGCTGGCTATTCAAGAATGAAGTTTCCTTTAAATGACGTCATCTAAGATGGCGTCCCTTGAATTCCGATTGGCTGATAGAATTCTATCAGCCAATCAGAAATTAAAGGGTTAATCGGAGATTAGGGGTTAATAATTTTATTTTAATGTTTGCGATGCTGGAGGGCCTCGGTTTAGGGATTAATAGGTAGTTTATGAGTGTTAGTGTACTTTGTAACACTTTAGTTATGAGTTTTATGCTACAGCTTTGTAACGTAAAACCCATAACTACTGACTTTAGATGGCAGTACGAATCTTGACGGTATAGGCTGTACCACTCACTTTTTGGCCTCCCAGGCAAAACTCGTAATACCGGCGCTATGGAAGTACCATTGAAAAAGGACTTTTTGAAAGGTGCGGTAGTTACGTTGCGTTACGGTAAAGGTGTGCGGTATAGCTATTCCTACAAGATAGCTGTTCCAATCAGCCAATAGAATGCAACCTCAATCCTATTGGCTGATTGCATCAGCCAATAGGATGAATTCAAGGGACGCCATCTTGGATGACGTCATTTAAATGAACCTTCATTCTTCGTTAGGACGTCGTTTGAAGAGGATGGCTCCGTGTCGGCTGGATAGAAGATGGCTCCGCTCCGGAAGGATGAAGATAGAAGATGCAGCCTGGATGAAGCCTTCTGCCGTCTGGAGGACCTCTTCTGCCCCGATCGGATGAAGACTTCTGCTGTATGGAGAACCACTTGTGCCCGGCTGGGTGAAGACGGCTCAAGGTAGAGAGATCTTCAGGGGGTTAGAGTTAGGTTTTTTTAAGGGTGGGTTTTAGAGTAGGGGTGTGTGGGTGGTGGGTTTTAATGTTGGGGGGGTATTGTATTTTTCTTTTTCAGGTAAAAGAGCTGATTACTTTGGGGCAATGCCCTGCAAAAGGCCCTTTTAAGGGCTATTTGTAATTTAGTATAGGGTAGGGAAATTTTATTATTTTGAGGTACTTTTTTATTTTATTAGGGAGATTAGATTAGGTGTAATTAGTTTAAAATTCTTGTAATTTTTTTTCTGTAATTTAGTGTGTTTTTTCTTCGTAATTTAGTTTATTGAATTTAATTGTAATTCATTGTAGGTAGTTTAGGTAATTTATTTAATGATAGTGTAGTGTTAGGATTTATTTTACAGGTAATTTTGTACTTATTTTAGCTAGGTAGTTATTAAATAGTTAATAACTATTTAATAACTATTGTACCTAGTTAAAATAAATACAAAGTTGCCTGTAAAATAAGTATAAATCCTAAGCTAGCTACAATATAACTATTAGTTATATTTTAGCTAGCTTAGGCTTTATTTTATCGGTAAGTATTTAGTTTTAAATAGAATTAATTTATTTAATTATGTTAAATTAATTTAGTTTAATTTAAATTATATTTAAGTTAGGGAGGGTTAGACTTAGGGTTAGACTTAGGTTTAGGGGTTAATAAATTTAATAAAGTGGCGGCGATGTCCGGTCGGCAGATTAGGGGTTAATAATTGTAGGTAGGTGACGATGACGTTGGGGGCGGCAGTTTAGGGGTTAATAAATATAACGTAGGTGTCGGCGATGTTAGGGGCAGCAGATTAGGGGTTCATAGGTATAATGTAGGTGGCGGCGATGTCCGGTCGGCAGATTAGGGGTTAAAAATTTATATTATAGTGTTTGCGATGTGGGGGGCCTCGGTTTAGGGGTTCATAGGTAGTTTATCGTGTTAGTGTACTTTGTAGCACTGTAGTTAAGAGCTTTATGTTCCGGCGTTAGCCCATAAAACTCTTAACTACTGACTTTTAAATGCGGCAGGAGTCTTGACAGGAGAGGGTCTACCGCTCACTTCTTCCAAGACTCGTAATACCAGCATTAGGCAAATCCCATTAAAAAGATACGCAATTGACGTAAGGGGATTTGCGGTAGCCTCGAGTCGCGGAATAAAAGTGAGCGGTGAGCCTCTACCTGTCAGTCTCGTAATACCAGCGTTAGGTAAAAAAAAGCAGCGTTGGGACCTCTCAACGCTGCTTTTTAAGGCTAACGCAAAACTCATAATCTCGGTGTAAGAGTTTTATTTTCCCCAGCTGATTTTGTGCACAGTTTCATATTCCTGCAATCAAGTGTTACACAAACCATTTAAAGTAAAATTGATCTGTGTCCTCAGCTCCAAGGTCGCTATTCGTCAGCAATGCTCAGCGCACTTAAAGCTTCAATGCGAGTTGTGCTCAGCTGTATAAAGCAGGTTACACAAAGCAGTTCTCCATAGAACTGAACCTCAGCTAATGGAAAATATATTCTAATGTTGCTTGTTTTGTTCTGTGTGTTATTTCTCTACACGCCGAGCTCTGGATTAGACGGAGCTATGAGTTTGACTGCAGCCAAATGCTTTTTATTCCTCTACGCTTCCTGGCAACTTGCCTACTTGGCCCAGAGAGATAGAAATCCGGAGTATCCAGGCAGGCAGGAGATGCGTTCTAGTATTAATAACATGTAGCAAACGATTCCATTTCACAAGGTCTCCTCTCACGTTGCAGGGAATTGTGAGATGTTAAAGACACAATCCGTGCAGGAAAAAAAAAGCTTAGCTATTTAACACAATAAAAAGCTCTGATTTGCCTGTGAGCCCTGGCACATGTCCCTCTCTATATTAAACTTTGCAACCTTTTCTTGGCATCTGTTCTTCTATGCTATTTATTTCAATGACAATTCATTTTAGCTGGTTAGAAATGGTTCTAAAAACTTAAGACTTATATTTTATGCTAGTAAATCATTCAGATGGTCACTTATTTATATTTATTATACAAACCATTGCATTATGAATCAAGATTCAACTTTGGCTATTCAGCACAACAAAATAGTGCTCAGTTTTCTCACTTATTGAACATCTTCAGTAATTCACTTTCTTGGTCATTACAGCTAAATATGTATCATTATTTGTCCACTCGTTCTGGGTATATGTTAAGCTGTGCGACCATACAAAGCAGTATTCTCTTCTAATAGGCCATGGTCTGCTCACTCCAGTAAAGACCCAGGGTCTGATGGTTAAAAACACCCCAGCATATAAAGAAATCACACAACATCTTTGCTGGCTGTTTTTGAGCATTATATTGTAATGTGTGTGTGTCTCACCTTCATGTTAAGAACATGCATTGCCAGATAAACAGCTCATACAGTCATCTCACCAAAGAAGAAAGCTATAGCTCATCTCACCAAAGAGGAGAGCTATAGATCATTTCACCAAAAAAGAGAGAGTTATAGGTCATCTCACCAAATAGGATAGTTATAGATTATATCATCAAAGAGGAGAGCTATAGATCATATAGCTCTCCTCTTTGGTATATATCATATAGCATATATAACTCAACAAAGAAGTGGTTGTAGTGTGAGTCCACATAGGCTTTTACCAAAGAAGAGAGCTATAGATCATCTCACTAAAGAGAAGAGCTATAGATCAACTCACCAAAGAGGAGAGCTATATAGATCATCTCACTAAAGAGAAGAGCTATAGATCATCTCACAAAAGAGGAGAGCTAAAGATCATCTAACCAAAGAGGGGAGCTATAGATCATATCACTAAAGAGAAGAGCTATAAATCGTCTCAACAAAGAGGAGAGCTAAAGATCATCTCTTCAAAGAGGAGAGCTATAGATCATCTCACCAAAGAGGAGAGCTATAGATCATCTCATAAGGCCCCCACTGCGTAAACCACTTTTATCACTCTAATAAGTTGTATAACTCAACAAAGAAGTTGTAGTGTGAGTCCACTCAGGCTTTCACCAAAGAGTAGAGCTATAGATCATCTCACTAAAGAGAAGAGCTATAGATCATCTCACCAAAGAGGAGAGCTATAGATCATCTCACTAAAGAGAAGAGCTATAGATCATCTCACCAAAGAGGAGAGCTAAAGACCATCTAACTAAAGTGGAGAGCTATAGATCATATCACCAAAGAGGAGAGCTAAAGATCATCTAACCAAAGCGGATAGCTATAGATAATATCACCAAAGAGGGGCGTTATAGATCATCTCACCAAAGAGGAGAGCTATAGATCATCTCACCAAAGAGAGGAGCTATAGATTATCTCACCGAAGAAGAGAGCTATAGATCATCTAACCAAAGAGGAGAGCTAAATATCATCTCACCAAAGAGGAGAGCTATAGATCATCTCATCAAAGAGGAGAGCTAAATATCATCTCCCCAAAGAGGAGAGATAAAGATCATCTCCCCAAAGAGGATAGCTATAGATCATCTCATAAGGCCCCAGTGCGTAAACCGCCTTTTATCACTTTAATAAGTTGTAGAATCCTATCAGCCAATCGGAATTCGATGGACGCCATCTTGGATGACGTCATTTAAAGGAACCGTCATTCGGCTAGTAGGCGTCGTTAGAAGAGGATGGATCCGCGTCGGCTGGGAAGAAGATGGCTCCGCTCCGGAAGAAAAAAGATTGAAGAAGCTGCTTGATAGAAGACTTCATCCCGATGATGGACTTCCGACTTCAGCCCGATGATGGATTTCTTCAGCCGCCGCTTGGATCCAGACTTCAGCCCGAGGATGGACGTCACTCTTCAGCCCCCCGCTTGGGCTTGGATCAACACTTCCGAGGCTTGGATCAAGACCTGGCATGGTGAAGATAAGGTAGGAAGATCTTCAGGGGCTTAGTTTTAGGTTTATTTAAGGGGGGTTTGGGTTAGATTAGGGGTATGTGGGTGGTGGGTTGTAATGTTGGGGGGGTATTGTATGTTTTTTTACAGGCAAAAGAGCTGAATTCTTTGGGGCATGCCCCGCAAAGGGTCCTGTTCAGGGCTGGTAAGGTAAAAGAGCTTTGAACTTTTTTAATTTAGAATAGGGTAGGGCATTTTTTTTTATTTTTGGAGTCTTTGTTATTTTATTAGGGGGCTTAGAGTAGGTGTAATTAGTTTAAAATTGTTGTAATATTTTTCTAATGTTTGTAAATATTTTCTTATTTTTTGTACTTTAGTTAGTTTATTTCATTGTATTTATTTGTAGATATTGTATTTAATTAATTTATTGATAGTGTAGTGTTAGGTTTAATTGTAGATAATTGTAGGTATTTTATTTAATTAATTTATTTATAGTGTAGTGTTAGGTTTAATTGTAATTTAGGTTAGGATTTATTTTACAGGTAATTTTGTAATTATTTTAACTAGGTAACTATTAAATAGTTCTTTACTATTTAATAGCTATTGTACCTGGTTAAAATAAATACAAAGTTACCTGTAAAATAAATATTAATCCTAAAATAGCTACAATATACTTATTATTTATATTGTAGCTATATTAGGGTTTATTTTACAGGTAAGTATTTAGATTTAAATAGGAATAATTTATTTAATAAGAGTTAATTTATTTAGTTAGAATAAAATTATATTTAATTTAGGGGGGTGTTAGGGTTAGGGTTAGAATTAGCTTTAGGGGTTTAAAAATTTATTAGAGTAGCGGTGAGCTCCGATCGGCAGATTAGGGGTTAATACTTGAAGTTAGGTGTCGGCGATGTTAGGGAGGGCAGATTAGGGGTTAATACTATTTATTCTAGGGTTATTGAGGCGGGAGTGAGGCGGATTAGGGGTTAATAACTTTATTATAGTAGCGGTGCGGTCCTCTCGGCAGATTAGGGGTTAATAAGTGTAGGCAGGTGGAGGCGACGTTGAGGGGGGCAGATTAGGGGTTAATAAATATAATATAGGGGTCGGCGGTGTTAGGCGCAGCAGATTAGGGGTACATAGCTATAATGTAGGTGGCAGCGGTGTACGGAGCGGCAGATTAGGGGTTAATAATAATGTGCAGGGGTCAGCGATAACGGGGGCGGCAGATTAGGGGTTAATAAATATAATATAGGGGTCGGCGGTGTTAGGGGCAGCAGATTAGGGGTTCATAGGGATAATGTAGTTGGCGGCGGTGTACGGAGCGGCAGATTAGGGGTTAAAAAATTTAATAGAGTGGCGGCGATGTGGGGGGACCTCGGTTTAGGGGTGTATAGGTAGTTTATGGGTGTTAGTGTACTTTAGAGCTTTATGAACCGGCGTTAGCCCAGAAAGCTCTTAACTACTGACTTTTTTCTGCGGCTGGAGTTTTGTCGTTAGATTTCTAACGCTCACTTCAGCCACGACTCTAAATACCGGCGTTAGGAAGATCCCATTGAAAAGATAGGATACGCAATTGACGTAAGGAGATCTGCGGTATGGAAAAGTCGCGGCTGGAAAGTGAGCGTTAGACCCTTTAATGACTGGCTCCAAATACCAGAGGGCGGTAAAAACCAGCGTTAGGAGCCTCTAACGCTGGTTTTGACGGCTACCGCCCAACTCTAAATCTAGGCCTAATTGATTTAGTAGTCAAGATAACTTCATAAAATTATCCAACCACATTTAGATCTCTCACTCCAAGTCCCCCACTCTAAACATCCCACGGACATTGCATTCACTGTAGTCGTTCCACGGATACAGCTCTAATGGCCCACATTATCAGGCACCTCAACTAATAGAATACAGTGGTCAATTTCAGGAGTATAATGTTTTAATTCTGTACATTTGTTAAAACTCTGTACAACTGTACATTGTGGAGCCACACTTTTTTAACCATTTGTGCTTTTACTTTTGTTATATTGTAATTGATTTATCTAAGTTTTTAACCTATATAAAGTTTTGATTTTACATTGGGATCTCAGGTTATCAGTACAACAATTAGAATAACAGCTTGAGTACCTAATTCCCATAAGGGCTCTCCCTCCACCTAGCCCTATTTGAGGCGCTCTGTACTACCAAAATCTGAGTCTAGGCTACAATTTCTTCTAGCTCTAGGGAGCTGCCCCTTCAAAATGCCTTTGTACACATGTTGTGGATGGTTGCTATGTGCATGTAGGAGGCAATTACAGGCAATTGGTTTACGGTGCAATGAAGTATTAACTTTTTTAGTTGCTTCATCAAAGGTCAACAGATGGTCCAGAAACACAATCTCTGATGAATGACAACTATGGGTGAATTCAATACCTTTATCATTTGCATTAAGGTATTCTACAAAATATTGTATTGTCACTTCATCCCTTTGCCAAATAAACAAAAGATTGTCAATGAACCTTCTGTAAAAACAAATGTGGTTAATGAAGGGGTTCTCATCCGCAAAGACGCGAACAGCTCCCACCAACCCATGAACAGGTTGGCATATGAGGGCGCAAATTTGGCCCCCATAGCTGTTTCATGCCTTTGCAGAAAGAAAACCCCCTCAAACATAAAATAATTATGGCTCAAGAGAAACTCAACCACTTTAATCAAATAACATTTGAAAACCTCACTCAAGTTTGTGTCATTGTCAAAAAAGAATTTATTAGCTTCAAGCCCCTTATCATGTGGAATTGCTGAATATAGGGAGACCACATCTACAGTTAACCATTTATAATTAGGTAGCCAATCAATTGTCTCCATTAGTTTTAATACATGTGTGGTGTTCCTAATATAGCTAGGTAACTTTTTCACAAGGGGTTGTAAATACGTGTCTAGCCATTCAGATGTTGGCTCAAGAAGTGAGCCAACCCTGCAACAATCAGGCGGCCCTTCACATTTTCCAGGCCCTTATGTACCTTTGAGAGGTGGTGGAAAATAGGTAAAACTGGGTCTTTAACATTCAGTCCCATAGCTGTTTTCTTATCCAAAATGCCTATTTCAACACCATCATCCAAAAGTGACATCAGCTCCTTCTGGAACCTACCAGTGGGGTTACAAATTAGCTCTACATATACATTAGGGTCACCCAGTTCTTGCTGTGCCTCAGATATATAAAGACTTCTGTCCATGACAACGACGCTGCCGCCCTTGTCAGAATATTTAATAACCAACAAGTTATTTGACTGTAGTGACTTTATGGCTTCTCTTTCTTTATAAGTGAGATTAGATTTAATATGGGTATTATCTTGTGAAAGTGCAGTAAGGTTTTCCAATACTCTTTCATTAAATAATTCCAATTGTTTACCCCTTGATTGAATGGGGTAAAAATTAGATTTAATGTTGATCGTACGCCCTTTTGCACGATCATATGGTATACCCAATATGTCAGTGCTATCTAATGTTCTCAAAGTCAACATGCTACGTGTATCTTCAAAATTTAAGAGATGTATTTCTTCCAGACCATCCCTGGATTCCCTGCTTACAAATGACTCAGCTGATTCTGAGTAATGTTTTTTAAGAGTAAGCTGTCGTACAAACTTGTTTTCATCAAGGATGGTCTGGAAGAGATCAAAATTCCTAGCAGGGCTGAAATTTAAACCAAATCTCAACACTCTTATTTCTAATTCATTAAGGGCATAGGAGGATATATTGATTACATCCATCTGTTTTATTATTTGGGAACAGTTGTGTTCCTGAGCAGATATTTGCCTCTCCCTCTCTGCGGTAGGGGTGTATTCTGCCATCCTCCTTTGGTTTGTGTTGTGTCCACCTGAAAAACCTGCTCATTAACTTTGTGCAATTTACTATTAGATGTCTGTTTATTGGATAAAATAGGTTTAATGGGGTTCTTATGTATTTCTCCCTGTGCTTTTGGTATTGCTCCTAGATTCTCTCTGGTAGACTTATTGGTAGGTAAGACAACCTGATAATTTACCACAATATCTATCAAATTATTTGTGGCATCACTATCCCCCATATCTAAATCCCCACTATCTTCATAAGAGCTAGAAAAAGCTGATAGATAACCATCATCATCAGTGGTTTCTGGTTCAATATCTGAGAAGGTCACTCTATGTTTACCCTTAGATCTATTTAGTTTTTTTATTCGTTTTAATCTGAGTACCCTCAGTCAAATTTGCCAACATTTTTTAATGTTGCTGATTGCTTTTGTTAGTGTTTGTAAAACTTCTTCTTCAGTTCTTCCTTCTCCAAATAAAGACCTGACCACTCTGATAGTCATTTTTATCCCTTAAATACTTTATATGTTTGGTTTGTATAATTTGTGTTTTATTGGTCGCAATAGTATCTTGTAAAGTTTTGTCTAAAACTCCATACCCTTCAACCACTTTAAATGTATTTAACTCTAATTGTAGATCTTCTATTTGCTGTCTTACAGCTAGTAATTGTGCAGTTTTATAATTAACAAACAATTGCATAAAACATAAAGAACACTCAGACAAGACATCATTCCACTCTTGAATGAAAATCTAATCTGAGGTTTCAAAGGTTGGAAACTTATATACACGTAAACCTCTTGGAATCATTTTAAGAAGTCCATATTTGTTAAATGTCCAGGTATCAAGTTTTAATCTTTGTTCCTTTAATCTTAAACGTTCCACCTGTGAGAACAATTCACTTAGTTGTACACCCGGCCCATCCAAACCAAATAGGTCCTCTAATTCCAGCCCCTGTAGATCTAAATCGTCCTCTTTTGATAGTGAGAATAAGTTGCCAATGGTATTACATATATTGGTAGTGGGAGTCTCTGCTACTATCGATAATGACATCATGATGATTAATACCGTTACTTCAGTATAATTATTATTATTATTATAAAAAGTCCCCAGGATAAACAGAAAAAAACTTTTTGAAAGCACTCATAGAAGCGGGGTATATATACTGTGTGTGTATATATATATATATATATATATATATATATATATATATATATATATATATATATATATGTATTTATATGTGTATTTATGTATTTACAGACATATATACATATATAAACACATAATTACATATGTACACACTGTCAATGTTTGCGGTGCTGTTGATCGGCACCACACAACCTTAGATGTATCTGCAGTTTTCTCCCCCACATGAAAGGTATGTGCAGCAAGTTTATTTTGACAACGTTTGTCCTGCTGCATCTTATTTAGGTTTGAAATTATAAATCTTGACCCCCTGACTCGTCAAAATTCCGTTCCCTTCAAACCTTATTTACCTTTAACCTTCCTCTATAAATAAATACACTGAGACTTGTTGTTTGGTAAAATTCTGGCCACAGCATTTTATTAAAAAGCCATTTTAAGAAAACAAAAATAAATAACTCTTTATAACCATATATAACTTTATTAACTAGAACCAGCTAGAACACAGCTATTCCCATTCTTAAATCTTCATCCTCCCATTTCTTGTTGGCCAGGCCGTACTTTAAATTACCTGGACTTAAATTAAGTCCGTTATTTTACCCACAACTCCAAGGAATCCCGTGTCCAAGAAGCTACCTTATCTGCTCTCCCACCCCGTGGGGAGGTTAACCCTTTCACTTATGGCCATAGTCAACTTGCTTACGTGAGGGTAATAGCACCCGCCCCCGCTGTGGCAAATATAAAACAAAGAACACCTCAAAATATGGGAGGGAGGGCAACTTGCTGCTTTGAAAAAGTTTTCTGGCGCTAAGATGGCCGCCTCATCTCCCCTTAAATACCGGCCTCCTTAAGACCCACCCCTTTTGCAGCATCATAGGTCCTGTTTCCTCCCAGGGGTCAAAGGCCCCTTCCTCTTATGCTGTGCAATGTCCAGGGGCTAACTTGACCCCCTGACTCGTCAAAATTCTGTCCCCTTCAAACAGTGACGTGCAGTGAGCTCAGAGGCTAGTGAGGCAGTGGCTATGATACACATGAGAAGCACATATATGAACCTAATAGAGGTAGCTTAAATTTACGATTAAATTAGCCGGTTACACAATGACGATTGGAATTGTATCTAATATCTTGTATTTAAGCCTCTACAGACAGTCCCCTTATCTCAGGGCTATTTATTTATTATCTATTGACTTGCATTTAACCAGTTAGTGTTGTGTCCTGCACAACTCCACAAAATGTGGGAAGCTATTCTCATTACCAGCACTCCTCATTCACAACAATCAACATTGTTAATAAGTAGAAAGCTTACAGATTACATTAAAAGCATTAATATTAACACTATCATTTAACAGAATGAGGAAAGCTATAAACCCTACCCCTTACTGTGCACTTCTTCCTCCATTTCTTATTCTCCCCTGCATAACTAATAATGCCAAGAAAAGTTTAAATGAGTTTTTACTTCTCGGATTGACTCCCTCGCTAAGAGGCATCATGAGGGATGCCTCCTATTGGTCATTTTTGCTTCAGGTAGTTTTAAGGTAGTTTTACAAACAGTGGGTGGTGCTGCTGCTATTGAAGAAATGTATCCATGTTTTGCTATGGAGAGATGCAGTCCTGTATGATGCCTCTCCATAGCATTACATGGGTAAAAAAAAGGTCATTTTTCTTTTATTTATTTTTTTTACAATTTTTTTTTAATTAAAATTAATTTAATTAAACTTTGGCTCCATATGGCAGGGGAAGCCGGGCCTCCCCTGCCTCCTATGACTGCACGTCCCTGCCTTCAAACCTTATTTACCTTTAACCTCTATAAATACACTGAGACTTGTTGTTTGGTAAAATTCTGGCCACAGCCTTTTATTAAATAACCATTTTAAGAAAGCAGAAATAAATAAATAACTCTTTATAACCATATATAACTTTATTAACTAGAACCAGCTAGAACACAACCCGGAAATGCTAGTCCCATTCTTAAATCTTCATCCTTCCTTTTCTTGTTGACCAGGCCGTACTTTAAATTACCTGAACTTAAATTAAGTCCGTTATTTTACCCACAACTCCAATGAACCCTGTGTCCAAGAAGCTACTTAAAATATGGGAGTGAGAATTGGCGTTAACTATAAATCCTATGAGCCTAGTTTAAAAAACTCCTCCTCCTCAGAAGTTTATGTGAAACAATGAATATCAAAAAATGGAACAACTGGCGCTGTTAGAAGGAGCTAGGATTTAAACTACCATATAAGTGTGTGCAAATATTGACTCCTAAAACCTCTCTAAGTAGTGAAGTGTGGCTATATGGCCGTGTGAAGAAATTCAAATTCAAAAGAGTCCCTATAAGGGGTGGCAAATTTCTATAGGAATAATACAATAAATATAATGGTGATATAAATCAGTAAAAGTGAATAACTGTTGCAAAAAACAAAAAATGTGTGAGCATGTGCGGGTGATTATGATTATTACCAAACATAAAATATTAAATGATATGAAAACAAGATATAAAATAGGTGGAAACCATAAAAAATCTTATAACAATTTAATCTAAATATAAAACAACATATCCATTTAAAACAACATCTGTTTAAAACAATTATTCAATGTGAAGTTAAAAGTAGGGACATCTCCCTTAATGATATCTGAAACAAGTGGTCTGACCAACTTAGATTGGTATATGAATATCAATTTGGAATAGGTGGTGAAAAGAGCGTTCCTAAATGCATAAATGTCACAGTCAAACGTAAATGGTAAGGTACCTTACTGATATCCGTCTAGATAAAACGGCCTCCAGGCAGATGTGCAGCTCCTTAGCTTCTTACTGTTGAGCGCCTATCTGTGTGTGCCGGGGTTGTTTGTGGCTTAGTACAAACCGCACGCCTCTGATTCTATTGGCTGTCAGGTGGCACACCCCTCTTCTGATAGGCTGAGGTATCTTGATAAAGCCCTCCTAGGGTGAAACGCGTAGAATTTACTCCAGCCACAATACTACTATCACCAGGACATATTCACGATTGATATACACTAAAAGCTGCAATCCAGCCCCTCCTGTGGACTCTCTAATTTCTATGATTTAGGAGGTAAAGCCACCCCGAGGACCAGGGATCTGAACAGCAACTAATAAGTGTAGTCATCAAGAATCATCACCTCATTTGCAGCAGATCTTTTAAAGGCTGCAAGTTTATTTGTTAAAGCCTGTTCAAGCATTTGGGATAAAAACAGCCGCCTTAACTACAAGGAGCATTCAGTTATTTTCATTGTAACTGTTTATACCTCCATACACGTCTTACGAAGCGTGTATCACCACAGCCTATCAGAAGAGGGGTGTGCCACCTGACCGCCAAAAGAATCAGAGGCGTGCGGTTTGTACTAAGCCGCGAACGACCCCGGCACACACAGATAGGCGCTCAACAGTAAGGAGCTAAGGAGCTGCACATCGGCCTGGAGGCCGTTTTATCTAGACGGATATCAGTAAGGTACTTTACCATTTACGTTTGACTGTGACTTTTATGCATTTAGGAACTCTCTTTTTACCACCTATTCCGAATTGATATTCATTTACCAATCTATGTTGGTCAGACCACTTGTTTCAGATATCATTAAGGGAGACGTCCCTACTTTTAACTTCACATTGAATAATTGTTTTAAACAGATGTTGTTTTAAACGGATATGTTGTTTTATATTTAGATTAAATTGTTATAAGATTTTTTATCGTTTCCAACTATTTTATATCTTGTTTTCATATAATTTCCTATTTTATGTTTGGTAATTATCATAATCACCCGCACATGCTCACACATTTTTTATTTTTGCAACAGTTATTCACTTTTACTGATTTATATCACCATTATATTTATTGTATTATTCCTATAGAAATTTGCCACCCCTTATAGGGACTCTTTTGAATTTGAATTTCTTCACACGGCCATATAGCCACACTTCACTACCTAGAGAGGTTTTAGGAGTCAATATTTACACACACTTATATGATAGTTTAAATCCTAGCTGGTTCTAACAGCGCCAGTTGTTCCCTTTTTGGATATTCAAGAAGCTACTTAACCTGCTCTCCCACCCCGTGGGGAGGTTTATCCATTCATTTATGGCCGTAGTCAACTCGCTTACATGAGGAGACTAGCACCTGCCATAGACTGGACTGACTAACAGACAGCCCAGACCCGCCACCCCTCACACCAACTCTTTCAAAGCCTCTTGGATCCCCAAGACAAACAGCCTCAAGCCAAAAATATTAAGATGTACTCCATCCTTTAAATACAATTCTCCATTTCCTACATCCTCCAAGTCCCTGTGGTGAACTACCACTCCTCCTACCCTTTGCATAAATGCTGTGACCAGCTTATTGACTTTCTTACGACTGTTATTCAACCTGTCGTGATTCCAAGCCGCCCTCTTCACAAATCTAGGAACAATATTCGACTAGACAATAGTTAAACTTGGAAACAGCTCCAGCAATCTAGCTAGATCTCTTTTGATCCTACATACCAGTTCCCTCTTAGGCAAAAAACCTAGGTTGTTACCACCCGCATGAACCACCAAAATATCTGGAGGTGTAAATTGTTTAGCCTAATCAACCACCAACATCAACAACTGATCCCATCTAAGACTCCTGATTCCAAACCATTTTACAATTACTGCCTTCCTATCAAAACCCACCTGGAGACCATCTGTCTTGACTGCTGCAGCTCTTCTGGCCCAATATATAAATGAGTGTCCAACCACCCATACGTGTACCGGACCTACAACAAAATAAACAAACAACCATAAGCAACTTAAACTCTCAAATGCGGACGCACATAAGAACAAAACCTGGAATAGGTCCACCTACCCACACCCTTGATAACGTCCTCGCCCAAACCTAACGCAGCAGCCTCAGTGGCTGCCCCAATACTGAATAAATGGGAACCAAAGTCTCCCGGATTTAAACCCAACTCTCCCAAGGCCTTCGCCAACACAGCCCTGAACTGAAATTGTGACAAAGCCAGACCATCTTCATGTAGTAACAAAGACCCCCCAACATTTGGCCTTAAACATAAATATTTACACATGGCAACACAAGGACAAAATGGAACCTCTTTTGGGAACAATGTAACAGACTTCAACTTTCCCAACTGATCAATTTTTGATTTTCTTTTGTAAATGGACACTTGCGAGTCCGTAACCACCACATCCTCAACTCCCAACCCCACGTGGGACCATTTATTGCCACTGACTAACTCTGAGATTCTAAATGCTCCAAAGAAGGCCAACACGAAGGCGACCATAAACAGGGATGCCTCATAAATGGTTGTACAGACTGTCAGTAATACTGTCAGCAACCTAACCAATAATGAAAAAGAAACTGGGCACCATCTGTCCTTTGTACGCCCCACCCCTTTCTTCATTTCCTTAACAATCTGATGTATGCAAATATTTTTTAGTCAAATCCACCACACCCAACAACTTGAATCAAAATGCCAGGGCTGCTAGTTTTTTATCAATCATAGATGGAGACAACCTACAAGGTCCCCACTTCCACAACCAATGTAGCAGCACGTCCACACATGCCCTGTCACCTTCCACAATGCCATTACCGGCAAGTAAAGCTTCACATTCAGCCCAGACATTTGCATATGCTCACCACTTACTTTGCGCTTAGGAAGACCTCACAAAATTTGCTAGTCCTCCGTACCAAGGTTCCACAACCACATCGGGAAGGACTTCCCCACCTTGTCCGCTTGAGGCGCCAGTTCCCAAAAGCATTGCCACTGAAAAAAGAGTTGTTAACCCTGGCTATATGCTTTGCTCTTACCATTGCATTCAGACGCATGCATTGCAACACAAACACCCTCAACAATCTGATGACTGGTGGCGAAGAGGCAGTTAATGCATTCACCGCCATGACCACCCCCATGTTGTCTATGTAGAATAGCACCAACCTGTTCTCAAATGTTCAATCCCACACATGCATAGCCACCAATACTGGAAACAATTCCAGAAAAAACAAGTTTTTTTACCAACTCAGCCTATTTCCACTCGCCTGGCCATTCAGCAGCACACCATTCGTTCTGAAAAATCACTCCAAAACCCACACTGCCTGCTGCATCCGTGTACAACCCCAATTCATCACATGTAATTCTGGGAGCTTGCATCAAAGCAGATCCATTAAAATTGTTAAGGAAATCTGCCCAAATTCGAAGGTCGCATTTGAGCTCTTTCGAAAGCCAAACAAAGTGATGAGGACGACTAACCCCGGCCGTAGCCAAAGCTAGCCGCCTGCAAAAAATTCTCCCAAAAGGAGTAATGCGACAAGCAAAATTAAGTTTTCCCAACAATGATTACATCTCCCTCAACTTCATCTTTTTTGCTTTCAAAGCATTTGCAAATCAAACACCTTGTTCTTGGGAAGTCTGCATTCCATGTTATCCGAATCAATCATGATTCCCAGAAAGCTAAGCACTGTAGAAGGACCTTCCAATGTTTCAATGGCTATAGGCACCCCGAATTCTCTAGCAATCTCAAAGAAAGTATCCCTCAACTGTGTACAGGTAATGGACCACATATGAGAAACCAGACTGCTCGCGGACTACCCTTTCTAAGAACGAATTGAAACTCTCGAACAGGGAGCAAGAGATGGAACACCCCATTGGGAGACACAGGTCCACGTATAAACTCTGTCAAAGAAACACCCCAGCAACCTGTGCGAAACCGGATGAACCGGCAAAAGACGGAAAGCTGCCTCAATATCCACCTTAGCCTGAACCGCCTACCGACGGAATAACAAAACCATAAGTAAAGCCGTGTAACAGTGTGGCAGCTTTCTCAAGGAAACCCTGTTTATTGCCGTATCGGCCTAGCCATCGCTCCATCTTTTCCACTCGGATTGGAGTTGCCCCCTTTGTCAGACCAGTCATGCCTACTGAGAAATGTACCCTTTTTGAAGCACTTGGCATAGGAGTGTCCACCCCCACATCCGGAGCACTCATGACGAAACTTGCACAAGGCACAGCACTTGCATTGTCCTTCATTAAAGGCAAAACAGAATCCCTTTTTAAAGGGGCAGATGAACCGGAAGCAGCCGGGCCGCCGGCGGACCCCCGAAAGGCCTGGGAAGCACAAAGCGGTGTCATGACCTTCAACCAAAGCCCCATAACCCTGTCATCTCATTTCATCTCTGATTAAACCGCTAGTCACTGATGAAAGTGTTCATCATACGACTACCAAGCCATTACTCCTTAAAGGGACATAAAACCCAAAAAAATTCTTTCATGATTTAGACAGAGCACACAAATTTAAACAACTTTTCAATGTACTTCTTTTATCTAATTTGCTTTGTTCCCTTTGTATACTTTGTTTTAAAGCATATCTAGATAGACTTAGAAGCTGGGAGCTAGCTACTGATTGGTGGCTGCACATATATGCCTCTTGTGACTGGCTTACCAATGTGTTCAGGTAGTTCCCAGTAATGCATTGCTGCTTCTTCAAGAAAGGATTCTAAGAGAATGAAGCAAAATTAATAATAGAAGTACATTGAAAAGTTGTTTACATATGTATACTCTATCTGAATCATGAAAGAAAAAAATTGGGTTTAATGTCCCTTTAAGTACGCTGAGCTGCAGCAACCTCATCCAAGTAACAAAACAGAGAGGCACCCTGCCCAGGAAACTTTTCCGCCATCACACTTGCGTATATAACGAAAGCCTGGAACCAGTTAGTAAATGTTTTAGGGAGATTCCTATAACGCTTCTTACGTTCATCTTCCTCTTTCTTGGAAGCCTCCTTCTTAAAGTCCTCAGGCAATTCGAAAGATTGCTCCAAAGGCAACAAAGAGAGCAATTCAATGTATTCCCTCCTCCAAATTTTATCTTTAGTCTCTTTTGGTAAATGTAACCCCAAAGGTCCAATCGAGCATAAGCATGATCTGGACATAGCTGTGTCCGCTACCCTCAGTTCCGAACTGTCATTTGCTTTGTCACTCCCACCAGACTGTTGTGTAATCTGTCCCGGCTGAACCAGCTGCACAGGCCTTGCCATCACTACAGGCCTGTCAAACCCCTTTTCACCTAAACCTGACAATAAATTGGGAGCCACCACCATTTCTGGGACCCATTATTATTATCGGTTATTTGTAGAGCGCCAACAGATTCCGCAGCGCTAGCTCTGGTAGTAGGGGCAGAAGGAGCTGTAGTCACCCCTGATGCCTCCATACTCCTAAGCAACTCTTGAATACCCTCTAAGATCTTCACTGAAGCTGAGTCATTGGCAGACCACTCATGACCCACACCTCTACCCACTTCCCCAACATGTACAGATTGAGTCTGCTTACCTGCAGCAGCCGCCACATCCACCTCCTTAACCGGAACCAGGGCATTCGGTCTGTCCCACCAGCGCTCTGGTCTAATTCCACAGACCGTGAAGGATCCGACTGTACCTGCAAAATAGTATTTTGTGACATATCCCCATACGGAAATAACAATCCCCTTTTTACCTATCCAGAGGAACAGGCCATCCCAACAGAAGAACACCCTTTATTTCTCTTGGCACCGGAGAGCCCTGCCCCTTCCATTATCTCCTGCACCCCACCCCACCGTTTCACACTTCCACTACCCCTGTACTCTGTATTCCCCTGTGAAACCCCAGGGTTAACATTGGTAATTGTCTAAACTCTCCTCCTAACGGAATCCTTGTCCACCTCAAATCTCACCTCCCTTCTTCCCGCTGACACACCAGCACCTACCACACCTTCCACACCATCCGCAGATTTGGTCACACAGAAAACAGCACCGTCATCTGGGTCCAATCTAATTGAATCTGTCCAGGAATCAGCCAGACGGAAGGCATCTGCTTCCTCGCCATCCACGACCTCCGCCACCCTGGAACCTGTGTGATGAGCTCCAGACTTATCTGCTGAAGAAGGAATTTGACACAACCCTTCTCCTCCCATCATGATAATTACTATCCCCAGTGGAAACCCACAGCAATTGCTCCCTATGAACCTTCTGATGAACATGGACAGCCCTAAAATGCCCAATGTTCTGACCACTACCCCTTAATTGGGGGAAGGAGGGACAAATTCTTCCCCTTCTGAGTGGCTGGAGAAAGACTCAATTGCCCCCTCCTCCAGTCTGAATTTTTGAAGGCCCCTCCCCCTTATACCCCCCTATTACGGCCTCTAACCCTGGAAGTGCCAGCAGCAGAGGAAGCTCTTCCTCTAGGTTTAGATCCCTTGTGGGCCCCTGTACCAAATCCTGACCTACTGACCTGCCCTCTTAATGGCCATCGGTGAACATAAAAAGGGGGCCTAACCTTAACGTCCTGCAATATATATATATATATATATATATATATATATATATATATATACATACACATGTGGTGGAACGGGGTGACCTCACAGCTTGTGACTGACAGAATGTGAAAATCGCATTTGAAGAATATGTGATGGACCTGATTTGTTTTGTCAGAGGCCTCTTTGCCATTAAATGCCCAGGGCTTTTTTTGGTTCCAGTCCGGCTATATATATATATATATATATATATATATATATATATATATATATATAGTATTTAATAATATATATGTCATTTAATCCCTTATGATCTCATCTCAGTAGCTTAACCAGGTTCTATGTAGCCCCAGTGTTATGAGGTCTCTAAAACCAAGTGTTACATTGAGTTGTGTATCTCACTTAGGGCCTTATGATCAGCAAGTGCTACCCAGGTGCTGAGCCAAAAATAGGCCGGCTACTAAGCTTTCATTCCTGCTTTTCAAATAAAGATACCAAGAGAATGAAAAAAAATAATAGGAGTAAATTAGAAAGTTTTTTAAAATTGCTGCTCTATCTGAATCAAAATGAATGAATGAAAAAAAATAAGTTTCATATTCTTTTTATTAGCTCTTTCTAGCTGTAAAAAAAGGTAAAAATGCACTGAGATAAGAGGTGGCTTTCAAAGGCTTAGCAATTAGCATATGAGCCTACCTAGGTTTAGCTTTCAACAAAGAATACCAAGAGAACAAAGCAAATCTGATTATAAAAGTAAATTGGAAAGTTGTTGTAAAATTGCATGCCTTATCTGAATCATGAAAGTTTAATTTTGACTAGACTTTCCCTTTAAGTTTTCTGTCTGATTGTAGAATTGTCCCCCTTTAGGGAGTGTTTTTGAGGGCCAAATGCATGAAAACAGATAAATGGATTATTAACAAATGAATTTGAATATGAGAACACCACTGAATGCAATGTAGGTGTATTTGTGTCAAACCTGTGTCTTCTCTCTAAAATCACAGTTAGCTTAATAAGATATGTTATTATACACAATAGAAAGGAGATTCCTTACTATATTTTCTCTTTTTAATATGCAATATTTTTTAGCAATGCTGCTAATAGTGAGATATTTTTATGCTGGATTTGATAGCAAATTGATTTACATAGAAAAGTGCAATCCTTGTTAGTGCCAATATAAATGAAATCTGGGCACATCTCAGAATTAGTTTTACGTATTTTGCATTCGCTGACACTGCGCATCACGTAGATGGATACTCATTAGTAGAGAGTTAAGGAATCTGTCATTATTACAGACACACCCTCTGTCCCGCAGAACGCCAATAATATGTTATTAGCAGTTTGCATTCTCTCCTCTCTCTGCTGTCTCAGCTTTTATACACTGCCTGTGAAAATTAATAATAGTAATAATAATTATTTATCTGCAAGACAGCATCTGTAGGCTCAGTGATGACACCTTTAACCCCCAGCACCCCAGATGACTGACGCACATGATTTGCTCTAGTCATATGATGTGATTCATGATGTTATTAAATACAATTTCTACAAATAGCGCACTTCTTGTTCTATGGTACACTAATATATTTATGAGGTGTCTATCTATATACAGTAAACATGAGAAGTCGCCATTACCTCTGAATAACTTGACTTTACCAGTTCTGGCACAGTCATCTTCTGATATGTATTGTATTGGCTGAACCACTTTCTAAAAAGTTTTGGCTCCTTAAAAAAGAAAAAGGTTTATGAGAAAAGCAATCCCCTTGATTACAAGAAAGAAACAGTAGCTTCATTAGGCAGTTTTCTCTTAAATTGTAGGTATCAAATGTCATCTTCCGGTAACAAGTATCAGCAACAATTTAACCCCTTGGTTGCCAGAGAGAGCAGTCAAGAGATTAAAGTACAGCATACAACCATATCCTTAAAGGGACATTCCGGTCAAAATTTAAATGTTCATAGATGAATTACACCTTTCAATAGAAACATATTTGCAATATGCATGTACTGGCAAAAATGTTTCTAGTAAAAGTTATGACTGTTTTAGTGCTAGCATTTTTCTCTGCACGTGCATGTGAAGCATATCTAGATATTCTCAGTGCACCAGCATTTTAAATACTGCAGTTGCTGAGAGAGTCAGTGGGGCTTTTATCATGTCAGCAAATAACAAATCAAGTCATTACAAGATGATTCAAGCATCTAAAGCTCTATGAGCAAGTGCTGTGTTTAAAATGCTGGTGCATGGTGCACACTTTTGAAACAGCTGTAGCTTTTATTAGAAGCATTTTTGCTAATGTATATTACAAAAAAGCTTCTATATTTCTCACAACAGAGCTGAGGATTTTCTCACCTTGGTTGACAGTAACACACAGTAATAATTCTCTCAAGACCTCAGCTTCTAGTTACGCACACACAGCCCTCTTGGCTGTTAGTACCACACACATCTGTTTTAACTCCTGTGAGTTAACCCTTACCAGAAGCCAGGAAGGCGTAGACTAGTGAAATTGTGTTTGTGCGTCTGCCAGAGTCTGCACTTCAGCAAACAAAAACAATGTCACATGTAGCTGAAGTATTTCTTATTTGATATTTGTTAATTGTGGATATATTAGTAATGAGAACATTTTCATTGTGATTATTTGTAATAACATTTGAAGGGAAAATATAATCCCAGTGCTGCTCTTCATGTAAAATGACTGTGCATCCTGGCCTTAAAGGGACATAATACTCATATGCTAAATCACTTGAAACTAATGCAGTATAACTGTAAAAAGCTGACAGGAAAATATCACCTGAGCATCTCTATGAGATTTGACTTAACTCTCATGAGATTTCATAGTAAGCTTCCTTTACCTGATTGGTGAAATAATATGAGAGTGCACAAGGCTCATCCTTTCAGCTGTCCAAGGACAGACACACTAAAATGCTGCTTAGAAGTCCTTTACAATGGAGGTGGCTACTGATGAACTTTTGAGGTAAAATATCTTTCTTTTTTACATAGAGATGTTCAGGTGATATTTTCTAGTCAGCTTTTTACAGCTATGCTGCATCACTTTCAAGTGTTTAAACATTTGGGTATTATGGCCCTTTAAATAAACTCTGGGAAAAAAAGGTTCAAGCAAGAAAATCTGATAATAAATAATCAGGTCCCACATAGAGGTGATCTGGGGCTGTTATCTAATGAAACATGGGGTGGGGGAAAATGAAAGAACAAGAGGTAGTGGAGTCACGATTCCCAACTATTATAATTTGCCTTGAAGGATTCTAATTCTTTTTCTCCTGTCTTCCAATCCGTTAGAAGTGCTGCTGGTCTCATCAGTCCCTCCGCGCCAAATCAGATATTCAAAATAAATCAGAAATCATGTATCTTATATCTGGTTTGGGTAACATGAAAAAAACACCTCCTCTTATGAACAAATAGATAGTCAACATCAGTATATGCAGCCAAAGAGAAAGTAACTATTTAATAGAGGCAATGGGGCATATTTTTTTCAAACTCTGTATGGAGCTTGATGCCCCGTGTTTCCGGGGAGCCTTCAGGCTTACCGGAAACAGAAGTTATGAAGCAGCGGTCTAAAGACTGCTGCTCCATAACCTGTCCGCCTGCTCTGAGGCGGCGGACAGAAATCGTCAGAAATCAACCTGATCGAATACGATAGGGTTGATTGACACCCCCTGCTAGCACAGTGCTATCTACAGGGGGCGGTATTGCACCAACAGTTCACAAGAACTACTGGTGCAATGATAAATGCATAGAGCGTATGCTGTCTGTATTTATCGATGTGCAGCAGACATACGCTACATCAGATCATGTCCGCTCGCACCATAATAAATAGGCCCCTATGACTAATATGTATGAATGAAGGTCTTTTTACTTAACCTTAATCTTTAATAACAGTTCATAACCCTAACGTTCACTTTCCTATAATGAACCATTTTATAACGTGTAAACAATTAATTATAGTCATAAATACAATTTATGCGAATTACAGCTGTGCTATGCACAGATTTCAGTGTTTAAAATTTAAAAAGTTACGGCCCAGATTTTAGTCACATTGATGTTTTCTGTGATAAGCCCGCCTTCGGATTAGGTCATTCCTTGCTGAATAATCTCTCAGTGTATCCTCACATTGACATCTGGAAGGTGGCCTTCTCTGTCTAGAGGGCTGTAGAGTATGTGGTTCAGGAGAAGTTGTCTGAGGATTACCCATAGGTTGTTGGTCACCTGTGATATTTTGTTGTTAGACAGAATCATTCTGAGGTTGATCTGTACCAGTTGTGGGCAATGTATTTTCATCCTCAAAAGACTCAGCTGGACAACACACTCCATGCCAGATATCCTGACCATCTGTATCCTTGGACATTTATTAAGCTGGTTGAGATCTATGTCTCATTAGTTCTACATGGCGGCAAATGGTACCACCAGCATGTAGTTAAACTTTAAACATTCTGTTCAGGGCCGTCTTTAACACAGGGCAAAAGGGGCAGCTGCCCAGGGCCCAGTCTTTGTTGTGGGGCCCAAGAGTCCTAAAAATATATATATATATATATATATTTATTTATTTTTTTGGTTCATGCCAGACTGCTGATGTCAGTCTTAATACTGTCACAGTCAAAAGTTCTCTGCTTATATTTATTTGTGAGAAACTGTGCCAGACCGTGCTGGGATCATGTGACATGCCAAGCTAGTGCCATGTGCTGTTTTAGGTGTGCACTGTGCAGCACTGAATGCTAAGCCCTAACTTGGCATCCAACCAATCATACTGTATAAGCAAAGGTCATACTGGGGTTACTACTGTTACCAGGTAACTGCTCTGGTGGTGGTGATTATTCAGGGTAGGGCATAATGTAGGCGCATGCAGAATAAAGCTGGAGCGGCAGGCACGTGAGGATTTGAACATCTGTGCAGCTGCAGACACTGCTCTCTTCCGTCTTGAGGCACACATACATTGTATTTTTAATATTGGATTATATAAAGTGTGTACATAAATTTATGTGTGCTCTGTAGTGTGTGTACATGTATATGTGTATGCTCTGGAGAGTGTGTGTGTACATGTATATGTGTATGCTCTGGAGAGTGTGTGTGTACATGTGTATGCTCTGGAGAGTGTGTGTGTACATGTATATGTGTATGCTCTGGAGAGTGTGTGTGTACATGTGTATGCTCTGGAGAGTGTGTGTGTACATGTATATGTGTATGCTCTGGAGAGTGTGTGTGTATATGTATATGTGTATGCTCTGGAGAGTGTGTGTGTATATGTATATGTGTATGCTCTGGAGAGTGTGTGTGTACATGTGTATGCTCTGGAGAGTGTGTGTGTACATGTATATGTGTATGCTCTGGAGAGTGTGTGTGTACATGTATATGTGTATGCTCTGGAGAGTGTCTGTGTATATGGGTTAGGGGAGTTTGTTATGTTAGGCATTCCCTTGGTATTCATGAAAGTGGTCATTTTGCTGTACAGTGGCTGTCTAAACAATAAATATGTAGTGAATATACCAAAACTGGTGAGATGCTTTTAGGGGGGCCCAAAATAATTTCTTGCACCCGGGCCCTGTAGACATTAGGTCCGACAATGATTTTTACTGTGCAAATTAAAAAAACAACATTTAATTAATTAATTAATTAATTAGTAAATATTTTAAATTAATCAGCAGTGGAGGAATTTATATATTTATTTACTTATTAGTACTGCTTAGGTCCAGTTTCCCATATTGCAATTTATTTCATATATTTTTGAAAATGATTAGCTCAACAGTGGATGATCCACTGCTGGGCTAATCATTTAAAAAAAAAATATATATATATATATAAAATAAATTGATTTAGTTGTTTTTTGGGGTGTTGGGATGGAGAGCGAAATTGCATGGGCGGGGGGGGGGGGGGCAGGGGAATGTTTGTCCAGGGCCCAGTCAATATTAAAGACGGCCCTGATTCTGTTGCCCATGCCTTGTATTACAACAGCTAGAATCCATTTATTATGGCCACGGTAGTCTCTAACCCATACTCTGTCATGAAGAACAAATTCTGAAACACTAGAAGTGTTCAACTCTTGTTTGGGATGTTCTGGTCTAACTTTATACAGTGGAGTTCTCAGGCATCTTCCAAACATTAACATTGCAGATGATAGCCTAATGGTGGCACGAGGAGTGTTTCGCTAGTTAAACAAAAAGTTAGATAGGGAGTTTGGATTAAATTTAGATTTTTGTTAAGGCATCTAGTGACGTTTTAAAGTTTGCACAAATCTTTAAAGGGACATAATACTCATATGCTAAATCACTTGAAACTGATGCAGTATAACTGTAAAAAGCTGACAGGAAAATATCACCTGAGCATCTCTATGTAAAAAAGGAAGATATTTTACCTCACAATTTCCTCAGCTCAGCAGAGTAAGTTCTGTGTAAAAAGTTATACTCAGCTGCTCCCAGCTGCAGGTAAAAAAAATTAAAAAAAATGAAGAAATGAACAGCAGCCAATCAGCATCAGCAGTGCTGAGGTCATGAACTCTTACTGTGATCTCATGAGATTTGACTTAACTCTCATGAGATTTCATAGTAAGCTTCCTTTACCTGATTGGTGAAATAATATGAGAGTGCACGATGCTAGTGCCTTCAGATGTCCCAGGACAAACACACTAAAATGCTGCTTAGAAATCCTTTACAATGGGAGGTGGCTACTGAGGAACTTTTGAGGTAAAATATCTTTCTTTTTTACATAGAGATGTTCAGGTGATATTTTCTACTCAGCTTTTTACAGCTATGCTGCATCACTTTCAAGTGTTTAAACATTTGGGTATTATGGCCCTTTAAGCCTGTCCATTAGAGCCTGGAAAATATGGAGTTGTCTTACAGTGTTTGATGTTTTTTGAGGCTAGAAAAGTTTTAACTTCCTGTGATATAAACTGGGGACCATTGTCTGAGACTAAAGTCCGTGGCAGTCCAAATCTTGCAAACATACTAGAAAGAACGACAATGTTTTTTTTTTTTGTAGTACTTGACATTTAAGCCACTAGAACTTAGCAAATAAATAATATAATTTTTAATGTTTCTAAATTTTATGTTAAAGGGACACTAAACCCAAATTTTTATTTTCATGGTTCAGACAGAACATGCAATTTTAACCAACTTTCTAATGTACTCCTATTATCATTTTTTTTTCGTTCTCTTGTTATCTTTATTTAAAAAGCAGGAATGTGATGCATACAGGGAGTGCAGAATTATTAGGCAAGTTGTATTTTTGAGGATTAATTTTATTATTGAACAACAACCATGTTCTCAATGAACCCAAAAAACTCATTAATATCAAAGCTGAATATTTTTGGAAGTAGTTTTTAGTTTGTTTTTAGTTTTAGCTATTTTAGGGGGATATCTGTGTGTGCAGGTGACTATTACTGTGCATAATTATTAGGCAACTTAACAAAACACAAATATATACCCATTTCAATTATTTATTTTTACCAGTGAAACCAATATAATATCTCAACATTCACAAATATACATTTCTGACATTCAAAAACAAAACAAAAACAAATCAGTGACCAATATAGCCACCTTTCTTTGCAAGGACACTCAAAAGCCTGCCATCCATGGATTCTGTCAGTGTTTTGATCTGTTCACCATGAACATTGCGTGCAGCAGCAACCACAGCCTCCCAGACACTGTTCAGAGAGGTGTACTGTTTTCCCTCCTTGTAAATCTCACATTTGATGATGGACCACAGGTTCTCAATGGGGTTCAGATCAGGTGAACAAGGAGGCCATGTCATTAGATTTTCTTCTTTTATACCCTTTCTTGCCCACGCTGTGGAGTACTTGGACGCGTGTGATGGAGCATTGTCCTGCATGAAAATCATGTTTTTCTTGAAGGATGCAGACTTCTTCCTGTACCACTGCTTGAAGAAGGTGTCTTCCAGAAACTGGCAGTAGGACTGGGAGTTGAGCTTGACTCCATCCTCAACCCGAAAAGGCCCCACAAGCTCATCTTTGATGATACCAGCCCAAACCAGTACTCCACCTCCACCTTGCTGGCGTCTGAGTCGGACTGGAGCTCTCTGCCCTTTACCAATCCAGCCACGGGCCCATCCATCTGGCCCATCAAGACTCACTCTCATTTCATCAGTCCATAAAACCTTAGAAAAATCAGTCTTGAGATATTTCTTGGCCCAGTCTTGACGTTTCAGCTTGTGTGTCTTGTTCAGTGGTGGTCGTCTTTCAGCCTTTCTTACCTTGGCCATGTCTCTGAGTATTGCACACCTTGTGCTTTTGGGCACTCCAGTGATGTTGCAGCTCTGAAATATGGCCAAACTGGTGGCAAGTGGCATCTTGGCAGCTGCACGCTTGACTTTTCTCAGTTCATGGGCAGTTATTTTGCGCCTTGGTTTTTCCACACGCTTCTTGCGACCCTGTTGACTATTTTGAATGAAACGCTTGATTGTTCGATGATCACGCTTCAGAAGCTTTGCAATTTTAAGAGTGCTGCATCTCTCTGCAAGATATCTCACTATTTTTGACTTTTCTGAGCCTGTCAAGTCCTTCTTTTGACCCATTTTGCCAAAGGAAAGGAAGTTGCCTAATAATTATGCACACCTGATATAGGGTGTTGATGTCATTAGACCACACCCCTTCTCATTACAGAGATGCACATCACCTAATATGCTTAATTGGTAGTAGACTTTCGAGCCTATACAGCTTGGAGTAAGACAACATGCATAAAGAGGATGATGTGGTCAAAATACTAATTTGCCTAATAATTCTGCACTCCCTGTAGGAGCCGGACCATTTTTGGTTGAGAACCTGGGTTATGCTTGCTTATTGGTTGGTAAATGTCAGCCTCCAATAAGCAAGTGCTATCCATGGTGCTGAACCTAAAATAGGCTGGCTGCTAAGATTTACATTCTAGCTTTTTAAATAAAGATAGCAAGAGAACAAAGAAAATTTGATTATAGGAGTAAATTAGAAAGTTGATTAAAATGTCATGCTCTATCTGAATCATGTCCCTTTAAAATTGCCATTAAATTTCCGAGTACCTTTATATAATTGGTTTTTGGATATCCAGAGATAACAGGCTTCTATATAAAATGTTACTTATAGTAAGATGATTGACTTTGTTAAATATATATATTTTTATGTGTAAAAAGAACTATTTTTTTCATTTATTTACAATTCATTGCATTATATCTCAATCTAAAAACAAAATTACAGATAAAATACATTATATAAATGCTAGATAACAGATTTCTAACAAACATATGAAAATCTATCAGGCCTCTAGCACTGAAGAGGTTAAAGCCCAGGGTGTCCTTTTCTGTAGTTGTGAGGATATTTGGATGCTGGGCGTAGCTAGTGCTGTGTGGTATAAACTGCACTTTACATCAATACTGTATAAGCTGCTGTTACACTTAAACATTTTTACTCCTCAGCATCCAAATACCCAGGACTTTGTTGTGTTTCTTGCCTGCACCCCTCTCTGCAGTTATTCAGTACACCATTTCATGCAACATTACGCTCAGCAGGATCTAGCTCACTTACAGTAAGAAAATCACCTATCTTCTCTGTACAGTGCACCATCATCATCCGCAGACCGATTTGTAATTGAGAATAAATAATTATTTTCAAACATCAGCTGTATAAGCACAGAATCTGCAAACATCAGCTATATACTGTATAAGCACAGGCTCTGTAAATATCAGACATATAAGCACATACTCTCTGTACATATCAGCTATATAAGCATAGACTTTGTAAAAATCAGCTATATAAGCACAGACTTTGTAAATATCAGCTATATAAGCACAGACTTTGTAAATATCAGCTATATAAGCACAGACTGTAAATATCAGCTATATAAGCACAGGATCTGCAAACATTTGCTATATAAGCACAAGCTCTGTACATATCAGGTATATACTGTATAAGCACATACTCTCTGTACATATCAGCTATATAAGGGACATCCTAAAACATTTAATGTGAAAATGGCTTAATGTAGCTTAATGAGTAAAAAGTGGCCAAATGTTAATTAATTGCTGCATAATTTTGCACAACCCAAGATTTCCAGGATGTCCCCTTATATAGCTGATATTTACAGATCCTGTGCTTATATAGCTGATATTTACAGTCTGTGCTTATATAGCTGATATTTACAGTCTGTGCTTATATAGCTGATATTTACAGATCCTGTGCTTATATAGCTGATATTTACAGATCCTGTGCTTATATAGCTGATATTTACAGTCTGTGCTTATATAGCTGATATTTACAGATCCTGTGCTTATATAGCTGATATTTACAGTCTGTGCTTATATAGCTGATATTTACAGATCCTGTGCTTATATAGCTGATATTTACAAAGTCTGTGCTTATACAGGTGATATTTACAGTCTGTGCTTATATAGCTGATATTTACAGATCCTGTGCTTATATAGCTGATATTTACAGAGTCTGTGCTTATATAGCTGATATTTACAGTCTGTGCTTATATAGCTGATATTTACAGATCCTGTGCTTATATAGCTGATATTTACAGTCTGTGCTTATATAGCTGATATTTACAGATCCTGTGCTTATATAGCTGATATTTACAGATCCTGTGCTTATATAGCTGATATTTACAGTCTGTGCTTATATAGCTGATATTTACAGTCAGTGCTTATATAGCTGATATTTACAGATCCTGTGCTTATATAGCTGATATTTACAGTCTGTGCTTATATAGCTGATATTTACATATTTTGTGCTTATATAGCTGATATTTACAGTCTGTGCTTATATAGCTGATATTTACATATTTTGTGCTTATATAGCTGATATTTACAGTCTGTGCTTATATAGCTGATATTTACAGTCTGTGCTTATATAGCTGATATTTACAGTCTGTGCTTATATAGCTGATATTTACAGAGCCTGTGCTTATATAGCTGATATTTACAGTCTGTGCTTATATAGCTGATATTTACATATTTTGTGCTTATATAGCTGATATTTACAGTCTGTGCTTATATAGCTGATATTTACAGTCTGTGCTTATATAGCTGATATTTACAGTCTGTGCTTATATAGCTGATATTTACAAAGTCTGTGCTTATATAGCTGATATGTACAGAGAGTATGTGCTTATACAGTATATACCTGATATGTACAGAGCTTATGCTTATATAGCTAATGTTTGCAGATCCTGTGCTTATATAGCTTATATTTACAGTCTGCATGCTTCCACACACTTCACCTGCTGCGAAAGATCTTCAAATGGATCCCAACCGAGACCAGGAAGACTGTCACTCATGCCTGATATGTACAGAGCTTATGCTTATATAGCTAATGTTTGCAGATCCTGTGCTTATATAGCTGATATTTACATCTGCATGCTTCCACACACTTCACCTGCTGCGAAAGATCTTCAAATGGATCCCAACCGAGACCAGGAAGACTGTCACTCACGCCCTCGTCAGCAGCCGACTGGACTATGGTAACACACTCTACGCCGGCACCACCATCAAGCTCCAAAAGAGACTACAGCGCATCCAGAACTCCTTGGCCAGACTAATCCTTGACATCCCTCGTTAATGCCACATCACCAAACACCTGCGGGACCTGCACTGGCTCCCCATCAACAAAAGAATAATCTTCAAGCTTCTCACCCACGCATTCAAGGCCCTCCACAACATCGGTCCCGAATACTTGAACCACCGCGTTACCTTCTACACCCTTACCAGACAACTTTGATCGGCCGACCAACCCCTCGCTGTCATCTCCCGCATCAGGAAAACCACAGCGGGAGGCAGATCCTTCTCTCAACTGGCAGCCAAGACTTGGAACACTCTCCCGCTGCACCTCAGACAACCTACCACCCTAACTAAGTTCAGAAAGGACCTCAAGATCTGGCTCTTCGACTGAACTGCAACCCTCAGCGCCTTGAGACCCTTACGGGTGAATAGCCGCGCTTTACAAGAACCCAATAGATAGAGATATATAAGCACAGGCTCTGTAAATATCAGCTATATAAGCACATGCTCTGTAAATATCAGGTATATACTGTATAAGCACATACTCTCTGTACATATCAGCTATATAAGCACAGACTGTAAATATCAGCTATATAAGCACAGACTTTGTAAATATCAGCTATATAAGCACAGGCTCTGTAAATATCAGCTATATAAGCAAAGATTCTGTAAATATCAGCTATATAAGCACAGACTGTAAATATCAGCTATATAAGCACAGACTTTGTAAATATCAGCTATATAAGCACATACTCTGTAAATATCAGCTATATAAGCACAAACTGTAAATATCAGCTATATAAGCACAGACTCTGTAAATATCAGCTATATAAGCACAGACTGTAAATATCAGCTATATAAGCACAGACTGTAAATGTCAGCTATATAAGCACAGACTTTGTAAATATCAGCTATATAAGCACAGACTTTGTAAATATCAGCTATGTAAGCACAGACTCTGTAAATATCAGCTATATAAGCACAGACTGTAAATGTCAGCTATATAAGCACAGACTTTGTAAATATCAGCTATATAAGCACAGACTTTGTAAATATCAGCTATGTAACACAGACTCTGTAAATATCAGCTATATAAGCACAGACTTTGTAAATATCAGCTATGTAACACAGACTCTGTAAATATCAGCTATATAAGCACAGACTTTAAATATCAGCTATATAAGCACAGACTGTAAATAGCTATATAAGCACATACTCTGTAAATATCAGCTATATAAGCACAGACTGTAAATATCAGCTATATAAGCACAGGATCTGCAAACATTGGCTATTTAAGCACAAGCTTTGTACATATCAGGTATATACTGTATAAGCACATACTCTCTGTACATATCAGCTATATAAGCACAGACTTTGTAAATATCAGCTATATAAGCACAGACTGTAAATATCAGCTATAGAAGCACAAAATCTGTAAATATCAACTATTTAAGCACAGACTCTGTAAATATCAGCTATATAAGCACAGGCTCTGTAAATATCAGCTATATAAGCACAGACTCTGTAAATGTCAGCTATATAAGCACAGGCTCTGTAAATATTAGCTATATAAACACAGACTCTGTAAATATCAGCTATATAAGCACATACTGTAAATATCAGCTATATATGCAAAGGCTCTATAAATATCAGCTATATAAGCACAGGCTCTGTAAATATCAGGTATATACTGTATAAGTATAAATAGAAAAAAGAGGGGGTCTCAATCTATGAAATCACTTATAAAACATTCAGGGTAGCCATAAGTAGCACTTTGTATCCTGCAAAAGCAATGTCCTTTGTATGAAAAAAATGTATACTTTAATTAATTAATATAATTGATTTGCAACTCCTTGCAGTTCAAAGGACAGACCAATGTATTGCCCTATATGAGTCCCAGTATATATAGGCAAGGAATCCTGAGTGTATATAACCCAAAAAAAGTACTCATAGATATATATTTTTTTAGATATATTTTTCTGTTCCCGGTGCTCCTAATGCAGGTATCAACGATCAATATCAAAAACTAGGTAGCCCCTTACGATAAACAATCTTTGACAGTCCCAACACAAGGCTTGAACCACTCACCGGCTGCCGTGCTTTACCGGGCACCGGCCGGTCCACCATCCGCGGAACAAGCGTCTTCTCCGGCAGCCTGGGAGTGTCTGGATATTGAGCGAGCTTTACCGGGCACCAGCCCGTCCACCATTTGCGGAGCAAACGCCTTCTCCAACAGCCTGGAAGTGTTTGAGACTTGGGCGTGTCTCAATCCTCCTTGCGGATTGGTCCTCGTAGGAAGCCGAGCCTCTGATGCAATTCAACTGATCCGGATGGAGTTTTCACAGCAGACTCCGCAATCCAATGGGGCTACCTATCTCCGGTCTTGTATACAAGTGAGATCCTGATCTGCACCGGGTGTAGGAAATCTTTGCTTACGGGTGAAAAATTTGCCTCAAACGGGTATCTCCTTGGTCTGCAATCCAGCGGGCAATGCAGCTAGGTGCCTAGCAGTGGCAAAAGAGAGTCCAAAAAAGAAAAGAAAATTCGCTAGGCACCTCAAACTTAAATAAAAGTAAACTTTATTGTGACAAATTTAAAACACATAGAGAGAGGGGATAAGACACCCCTGTTATTAAACAGACTGACATGTTTCGGCCAAGAGCGCCATAATCATAGTCCTTAAAACCTTTAAAATCAAATAACTTATAAACCCAGTGATCCAATGCTATTGGTGGGCCATTAATTGAAATTTAAAGACACAGGGGATGGAGCATGTACAGTGATACCTATACATTGATCAATTTGCATGGCATATATATCTAAAATATTTGAAAGGATTTCTTACTTTTAGTCCCTTATATTTTACACATATATAACTGGAATACTATATATATATATATATATATACACTATGGTCAATAACTTGACATATATATCCGAAGTACCTAAAAGGAGCATTTACTTAAAGGACCAGTCAACACTGTACATTTGCAAAATCAACAAATGCATGATAAGAAGACAATGCAATAGCACTTAGTCTGAACTTCAAATGAGTAGTATATTTTTGTTAAATAAATTGCAAAGTTATGAGTATTTCCACTCCCCCTGTATCATGTGACAGCCATCAGCCAATCACAAATGCATATACGTATATGCTGTGAATTCTTGCACATGCTCAGTAGGAGTTGGTGACTCAAAAAGTGTAAATATAAAAAGACTGTGCACATTTTGTTAATGGAAGTAAATTGTAAAGTTGTTTAAAGTTGCATGCTGTATCTGAATCATGAAGTTTAATTTTGACTTGAGTGTCCCTTTAAATCTCCACATACCTATAGATCACATGTTATAAACATCCTATTGTGTATATGTATATCTGAAAATATATATATTTTAAATTTTAAATAAGAGGACAATGGAGCATATAAAAATCACACAAGTGTGTGTATTATGATTAAGTACCAAAGATTACAACCTTTCAAAAATCTCTTTAGTTTTGGTGTTTCAATTTAATTTAATTTTTAATTTTTAAATTTTCAGATTAATATATAAATTGAAACCTTTATACCAGAGGTAACCAAAATCTAATTCCAATGATTAATAAAATCATACTCAGAGTTTAGGCCCAGAGGTCTTTTAGTCTGGAGCCTAAAAATCCAATACATTTCCTGTCTGGATAAGATCTTAAATTGGTCACCCCCTCTCTTTTGTGGTTGAACCTTTTCTACAATCATCCATCTCAAGGAGCGACAGTCTTTATCATGTCGCTGAACAAAATGGGAGACCAAAGGTGTACTGCTCTTCCCCACCCGTATGGTGGACAGGTGTTCCCTGATCCTAGATCTAACATCCCTGGTGGTCAAACCTATGTACTGCAGTTCACAGGCTGAGCACCAGAGAAGGTAGATGCAATAGGATGATCTACAATTTAAACAGGATGTAATGTCAAAGGTTTCACCGGTTACTACCGAAGAGAAAGTGGTCCCCACTTGGACATATTCACAGGCCTTGCACTGTGAGTAGCCACACCTGTAGGTACCTCTATGTCTGAGCCAGGAAGATGATGATGCCATTGCAGAGTCTGGTTTCCTAAGCATGGAAGGCAACACTGAGTTCCCAATGGTCTTATTTCTCCTATAGGAGAATCTGCAGCCATTCCTAGCAGTCACTGCAAGGGCATCATCTGCTACTAACAGACGAAAGTGGTTTCTGACTATATCACAGATTTTACCATACTGAGCCGAATAGTCTGTGACAAAGGTCAATTTATTCCCTTGATTCTCTCTGGCGGGTAACTTATCCCTTAGATGTTGTTCCCTAGATAGGGAATTGACCTCATATCTAGCCTTTTTAATGATCCTTCTATTATAGCCTCTCTGTAGTAGGCGTTGTTCCAATTCATCCGCATGTTTGTTATAGCTAAGGGGTAAAGTGCAATTGCGTTTCAGCCGTACAAATTGTCCCTTAGCTACTGAATACGGCATTTGCTTTGGATGACAGCTCCTAGCATGTAGGAGACTGTTACCTGATATTGGTTTTCTGTAGACTTCTGAGGTGACTCTACCTGTTGGCCACCCCTTCAATTCCAAATCTAAGTAATGTACTGTGTTCTTACTAAACTCGAGTGTAAAACGTAAGTTCACTTCATTTGTCCTCAAATAATCCACAAAGCATTCTGCCTGTTCCTTTTCGCCTCGCCAGACAAACAACAAGTCGTCTATATAGCGTAGGTACAACATGATGGCAGGCCTGAAGGGGTTTCCATCTGCATAGATGCTGGACCGCTCCCACCAACCCATGAACAGGTTGGCGTAGGTTGGGGCAAACTTTTCACCCATAGCGGTCCCGCATCTCTGCAGATAGAACTCCCCCTCAAACTGAAAATAATTGTGTGACAGTAAAAACTGAGTCACCTCCAGTACAAAATTTTTGAAAGGCTCACTGTGCGTAGTCCCACGCTCCAGAAAATATGCCACTGCTTTCAGGCACCAAATATGGGGTATAGAGGAGTACAGTGAGACCACATCCACAGTGAGCCATCCACAATCCGGCAACCATCTCATATTTTCAACCTTATTCAACACCTGTTTAGAGTCCCTAGTATAACTAGGGAGGGATTTAACCAAGGGCTGTAGTATCCCATCTAGCCACTCGGACAGATGTTCCAACATTGAGCCTATACCATTGACTATAGGTCTGCCCTGTACATTCTCTAGGGTCTTGTGCACCTTCGGTAGATGGTGAAACAGTGGGATCACTGGATGTTCCACATAAAGATACTTGGATGTTTCTAAATCAATTAGACCGTCCTCCACTGCTCCATCCAGAAGGTGCACTAACTCATGTTGAAACTTATTTGTGGGATTTTGTCTAAGGTGTTCATAGTTGTCCGTGTCCTGCAACTGTCTCATGGCTTCTCTGATGTAATCAGCCCTGTCCATTACGACCACTGAGCCCCCCTTATCTGCCTGCTTGATCACCAAGCTAGGATTCTGTTCTAATGACTTGAGGGCCAGGCGTTCATTCTTAGTTAGGTTATTAAAACCTGTCATCCTGGTTAAGGATAAATGTCTTAAGTCATTTTCCACTCGTTTATAAAAGGTTTCAATGATGTTACCTCTGCTCTGTAGAGGGAAGAAGGTAGAAGGGTTGCGATATCTTTTAATAATATCCTTATTTGTCTCATCAATTGATGTAGACCCCTCTCCTTCCAGCTCTCCCAGGGCAATTAGGTCACATGTTTCCATGAACCCCAACCCATTGGGCCATGTATTATGGAAGGACACCATGTCCAGGTGTTGTTAACGTCTGGTCCTGGTTAGTGTCCCCAAAGTGTTTGTGAAAAGTAATATTGCGAACAAATTTGTTAAGATCAACCATAGTCTTAAACAGATTAAAGTTCACTGTGGGTACAAAGCCAAAGCCATAAGACAACACTTTCCTTTCCTCAGTGGTCAAATTGTGGCTGGACAGGTTTAGGACAGTACATATTTGGACGGGGCACGAGTCTGCCTCAGTGGATATCTTCCTTGCTGGGGTATCTGTGTGCTCGTGCCCCCCCCATCTCTCGGATGTTGGCCTATCCGAAAAACCTGTTCCAGCTGTAGCAATTCCTCATCCCTAACCTGTCCACTGGTAGTGCCCTGCTGAGTGGGTGGATAGGAATAATTTCTAGCCTCCTGCTGTGTAGATGGATGATGGCGGTTGCTGGTACCATAGTGTGTTGATGCATAGGGATGGTTGCCAGCATTCTGCTGTGTAGAGGGATAAGAGTAATCAGAATAATTAGTAGATGTCTGATACCTATTGTACTGATTCTGCTTACCCCTATTTTGTACTGTGTGCTGTAAGGCCATTGCTCTACCAAAGCCTGGCCTATTTCCCCTTCCTCGCGGGGGGAGGTTATAGCCCCCTGTCCTGTTATAGTTAGTATTCATTTCCACTAAATCCTGGGAAAAAGTCCCTTCATTCTCTGACTGGGAGCTATCACCTCCTGAGTCTGCCTCACTTTCAGAAAAGGACACAGTTATTCTGATTACTCTTATCCCTCTACACAGCAGAATGCTGGCAACCATCCCTATGCATCAACACATTATGGTACCAGCAACCACCATCATCCATCTACACAGCAGGAGGCTAGTAATTATTCCTATCCACCCACAAGCACACAGATACCCCAGCAAGGAATATATCCGCTGAGGCAGACTCGTGCCCCGTCCAAATATGTACCGTCCTAAACCTGTCCAGCTAGGGGTAAGCAGAATCAGTACAATAGGTATCAGACATCTACTAATTATTCTGATTACTCTTATCCCTCTACACAGCAGAATGCTGGCAACCATCCCTATGCATCAACACACTATGGTACCAGCAACCGCCATCATCCATCTACACAGCAGGAGGCTAGAAATTATTCCTATCCACCCACCCAGCAGGGCACTACCAGTGGACAGGTTAGGGATGAGGAATTGCTACAGCTGGAACAGGTTTTTCGGATAGGCCAACATCCGAGAGATGGGGGGGGGGCACGAGCACACAGATACCCCAGCAAGGAAGATATCCGCTGAGGCAGACTCGTGCCCCGTCCAAATATGTACCGTCCTAAACCTGTCCAGCCACAATTTGACCACTGAGGAAAGGAAAGTGTTGTCTTATGGCCTTGGCTTTGTACCCACAGTGAACTTTAATCTGTTTAAGACTATGGTTGATCTTAACAAATTTGTTCGCAATATTACTTTGCGCAAACACTTTGGGGACACTAACCAGGACCAGACGTTAACAACACCTGGACATGGTGTCCATAATACATGGCCCAATGGGTTGGGGTTCATGGAAACATGTGACCTAATTGCCCTGGGAGAGCTGGAAGGAGAGGGGTCTACATCAATTGATGAGACAAATAAGGATATTATTAAAAGATATCGCAACCCTTCTACCTTCTACCCTCTACAGAGCAGAGGTAACATCATTGAAACCTTTTATAAACGAGTGGAAAATGACTTAAGACAATTATCCTTAACCAGGATGACAGGTTTTAATAACCTAACTAAGAATGAACGCCTGGCCCTCAAGTCATTAGAACAGAATCCTAGCTTGGTGATCAAGCAGGCAGATAAGGGGGGCTCAGTGGTCGTAATGGACAGGGCTGATTACATCAGAGAAGCCATGAGACAGTTGCAGGACACGGACAACTATGAACACCTTAGACAAAATCCCACAAATAAGTTTCAACATGAGTTAGTGCACCTTCTGGATGGAGCAGTGGAGGACGGTCTAATTGATTTAGAAACATCCAAGTATCTTTATGTGGAACATCCAGTGATCCCACTGTTTCACCATCTACCGAAGGTGCACAAGACCCTAGAGAATGTACAGGGCAGACCTATAGTCAATGGTATAGGCTCAATGTTGGAACATCTGTCCGAGTGGCTAGATGGGATACTACAGCCCTTGGTTAAATCCCTCCCTAGTTATACTAGGGACTCTAAACAGGTGTTGAATAAGGTTGAAAATATGAGATGGTTGCCGGATTGTGGATGGCTCACTGTGGATGTGGTCTCACTGTACTCCTCTATACCCCATATTTGGGGCCTGAAAGCAGTGGCATATTTTCTGGAGAGTGGGACTACGCACAGTGAGCCTTTCAGAAATTTTGTACTGGAGGTGACTTTTTACTGTCACACAATTATTTTCAGTTTGAGGGGGAGTTCTATCTGCAGAGATGCGGGACCGCTATGGGTGCAAAGTTTGCGCCAACCTACGCCAACCTGTTCATGGGTTGGTGGGAGCGGTCCAGCATCTATGCAGATGGAAACCCCTTCAGGCCTGCCATCATGTTGTACCTAGGCTATATAGACGACTTGTTGTTTGTCTGGCGTGGCGAAAAGGAACAGGCAGAATGCTTTGTGGATTATTTGAGGACAAATGACGTGAAATTACGTTTTACACTCGAGTTTAGTAAGAACACAGTACATTATTTAGATTTGGAATTGAAGGGGTGGCCAACAGGTAGAGTCACCTCAGAAGTCTACAGAAAACCAATATCAGGTAACAGTCTCCTACATGCTAGGAGCTGTCATCCAAAGCAAATGCCGTATTCAGTAGCTAAGGGACAATTTGTACGGCTGAAACGCAATTGCACTTTACCCCTTAGCTATAACAAACATGCGGATGAATTGGAACAACGCCTACTACAGAGAGGCTATAATAGAAGGATCATTAAAAAGGCTAGATATGAGGTCAATTCCCTATCTAGGGAACAACATCTAAGGGATAAGTTACCCGCCAGAGAGAATCAAGGGAATAAATTGACCTTTGTCACAGACTATTCGGCTCAGTATGGTGAAATCTGTGATATAGTCAGAAACCACTTTCGTCTGTTAGTAGCAGATGATGCCCTTGCAGTGACTGCTAGGAATGGCTGCAGATTCTCCTATAGGAGAAATAAGACCATTGGGAACTCAGTGTTGCCTTCCATGCTTAGGAAACCAGACTCTGCAATGGCATCATCATCTTCCTGGCTCAGACATAGAGGTACCTACAGGTGTGGCTACTCACAGTGCAAGGCCTGTGAATATGTCCAAGTGGGGACCACTTTCTCTTCGGTAGTAACCGGTGAAACCTTTGACATTACATCCTGTTTAAATTGTAGATCATCCTATTGCATCTACCTTCTCTGGTGCTCAGCCTGTGAACTGCAGTACATAGGTTTGACCACCAGGGATGTTAGATCTAGGATCAGGGAACACCTGTCCACCATACGGGTGGGGAAGAGCAGTACACCTTTGGTCTCCCATTTTGTTCAGCGACATGATAAAGACTGTCGCTCCTTGAGATGGATGATTGTAGAAAAGGTTCAACCACAAAAGAGAGGGGGTGACCAATTTAAGATCTTATCCAGACAGGAAATGTATTGGATTTTTAGGCTCCAGACTAAAAGACCTCTGGGTCTAAACTCTGAGTATGATTTTATTAACCATTGGATTTAGATTTTGGTTACCTCTGGTATAAAGGTTTCAATTTATATATTAATCTGAAAATTTAAAAATTAAAAATTAAATTAAATTGAAACACCAAAACTAAAGAGATTTTTGAAAGGTTGTAATCTTTGGTACTTAATCATAATACACACACTTGTGTGATTTTTATATGCTCCATTGTCCTCTTATTTAAAATTTAAAATATATATATTTTCAGATATACATATACACAATAGGATGTTTATAACATGTGATCTATAGGTATGTGGAGACTTAAGTAAATGCTCCTTTTAGGTACTTCGGAAATATATGTCAAGTTATTGACCATAGTGTATATATATATATAGTATTCCAGTTATATATGTGTAAAATATAAGGGACTAACAGTCTGTGCTCCCCCCTCTCTCTCTCCCCTGTCTCTCTCTCTCCTCCCCCCCTCTCTCTCTCCCCTGTCTCTCTCTCTCCTCCCCCTCTCTCTCTCCTCCCCCCCCCCCTCTCTCTCTCCTCCCCCCTCTCTCTCTCCTCCCCCCTCTCTCTCTCCTCCCCCCTCTCTCTCTCCTCCCCCCCTCTCTCTCTCCTCCCCCCTTTCTCTCTCTCCCCTGTCTCTCTCTCGACTCCCCCCTCTCTCTCTCCTCCCCCCTCTCTCTCGACTCCCCCCTCTCTCTCTCCTCCCCCCCTCTCTCTCTCCTCCCCCCTCTCTCTCTCTCCCCTGTCTCTCTCTCGACTCCCCCATCTCTCTTTCCCCCCCTCTCTCCCTTGTCTCTCTCTCTCTCTCTCTCTCTCTCTCTCTCTCTCTCCCCTGTCTCTCTCTCTCTCTCCCCTGTCTCTCTCTCTATCCCCTGTCTCTCTCTCTCTCTCTCCCCTGTCTCTCTCTCTCTCCCCTGTCTCTCCCCTGTCTCTCTCTCTCTCCCCTGTCTCTCTCACTCTCTCCCCTGTCTCTCTCTCCCATGTCACTCTCTCCCCTGTCACTCTCTCCCCTGTCACTCTCTCTCCCCTGTCTCTCTCTCTCCCCTGTCTCTCTCTCTCTCTCCCCTGTCTCTCTCTCTCTCTCTCTCTCTCTCTCCTGTCTCTCTCTCCCCCCTGTCTCTCTCTCTCTCCTGTCTCTCTCTCTCTCTCTCTCCCCTGTCTCTCTCTCTCCCCTGTCTCTCTCACTCTCTCCCCTGTCACTCTCTCCCCTGTCACTCTCTCCCCTGTCACTCTCTCCCCTGTCACTCTCTCCCCTGTCTCTCTCTCCCCTGTCTCTCTCTCTCCCCTGTCTCTCTCTCTCTCCCCTGTCTCTCTCTCTCTCTCCCCTGTCTCTCTCTCTCTCTCCCCTGTCTCTCTCTCTCCCCTGTCTCTCTCTCTCTTTCTCCTCCTGTACCTGCTCCCCGCGCTGCTGTTAAGGCTGCTGTTAAGTTCTCCTGCTCCCCGCGCTGCTGTTAAGGCTGCTGTTAAGTTCTCCTGCTCCCCGCGCTGCTGTTTAAACAGTGGAGGTGCGAGTTCGGGTGGGTGCGCGTGCGAAGGTCTCTCAGCTGTGCGCTGTTTAAACAGCGGAGGTGCGCGTGCGAGGTCGGGTGGGTGCGCGTGCGAAGGTCTCTCGGCTGTGCGCTGTTTAAACAGCGGAGGTGCACGTGCAGGAAGGCCAAGTATTTGTCTCTACTGCGCATGACGGCTTCAGACAAACACTTGGCCTTTTATAATATAGGATAAGCACATACTCTCTGTACATATCAGCTATATAAGCACAGACTGTAAATATCAGCTATATAAGCACAGACTTTGTAAATATCAGCTATATAAGCACAGACTGTAAATATCAGCTATATAAGCACAGACTCTGTAAATATCAGCTATATAAGCACAGACTGTAAATATCAGCTATATAAGCACAGACTCTGTAAATATCAGCTATATAAGCACAGACTGTAAATATCAGCTATATAAGCACAGAATCTGTAAATATCAGCTATATAAGCACAGACTGTAAATATCAGCTATATAAGCACAGACTTTGTAAATATCAGCTATATAAGCACAGGATCTGTAAATATCAGCTATATAAGCACAGGATCTGTAAATATCAGCTATATAAGCACAGACTGTAAATATCAGCTATATAAGCACAGACTCTGTAAATATCAGCTATATAAGCACAGACTGTAAATATCAGCTATATAAGCACAGACTCTGTAATTATCAGCTATATAAGCACAGACTGTAAATATCCGCTATATAAGCACAGGCTCTGTAAATATCAGCTATATAAGCACAGGCTCCGTAAATATCAGCTACATAAGCACAGGCTCTGTAAATATCAGCTATATAAGCACGGGCTCTGTAAATATCCGCTATATAAGCACAGGCTCTGTAAATATCCGCTATATAAGCACAGGCTCTGTAAATATTAGCTATGTAAGTACAGACTCTGTATACATCAGCTATATAAGCACAGACTCTAAAAATAGTATCAGCTATATAAGCACATGCTCTGTAACATCAGCTATATAAGCACAGACTTTGTAATTATCAGCTATATAAGCACCGACTCTGTAAATATCAGCTATATAAGCACAGGCTCTGTAAATATCAGCTATCTAAGCACAGACTGTAAATATCAGCTAAGCTATCTAAGCACAAACTATAAATTCAGTATCAGCTATAAATGCACAGACTTTGTAATTATCAGCTATATAAGCACAGACTGTAAATATCAGCTATATAAGCACAGACTATAAATATCAGTTATATAAGCACAGGCTCTGTAAATATCAGCTATATAAGCACAGACTGTAAATGTCAGCTATATAAGCACAGACTGTAAATATCAGCTATATAAGCACAGACTTTGTAAATATCAGCTATATAAGCACAGACTGTAAATATCAGCTATATAAGCACAGACTTTGTAAATATCAGCTATATAAGCACAGGCTGTAAATATCAGCTATATAAGCACAGACTCTGTAAATATCAGCTATATAAGCACAGACTTTGTAAATATCAGCTATATAAGCACAGACTGTAAATATCAGCTATATAAGCACAGGATCTGCAAACATCAGCTATATAACCACAAGCTCTGTACATATCAGGTATATACTGTATGAGCACATACTCTCTGTAAATATCAGCTATATAAGCACTGACTGTAAATATCAGCTATATAAGCACAGACTGTAAATATCAGCTATATAAGCACAGACTGTAAATGTCAGCTATGTAAGCACAGACTCTGTAAATATCAGCTATGTAAGCACAGGGTCTGTAAATATCAGCTATATAAGCACAGGCTCTGTAAATATCAGCTATATAAGCACAGACTGTAAATATCAGCTATATAAGCACAGGGTCTGTAAATATCAGCTATATAAGCACAGACTGTAAATATCAGCTATATAAGTACAGACTGTAAATATCAGCTATCTAAGCACAGACTGTAAATATCAGCTAAGCTATCTAAGCACAAACTATAAATTCAGTATCAGCTATAAATGCACAGACTTTGTAATTATCAGCTATATAAGCACAGACTGTAAATATCAGCTATATAAGCACAGACTATAAATATCAGTTATATAAGCACAGGCTCTGTAAATATCAGCTATATAAGCACAGACTGTAAATGTCAGCTATATAAGCACAGACTGTAAATATCAGCTATATAAGCACAGACTTTGTAAATATCAGCTATATAAGCACAGACTGTAAATATCAGCTATATAAGCACAGACTTTGTAAATATCAGCTATATAAGCACAGGCTGTAAATATCAGCTATATAAGCACAGACTCTGTAAATATCAGCTATATAAGCACAGACTTTGTAAATATCAGCTATATAAGCACAGACTGTAAATATCAGCTATATAAGCACAGGATCTGCAAACATCAGCTATATAACCACAAGCTCTGTACATATCAGGTATATACTGTATGAGCACATACTCTCTGTAAATATCAGCTATATAAGCACTGACTGTAAATATCAGCTATATAAGCACAGACTGTAAATATCAGCTATATAAGCACAGACTGTAAATGTCAGCTATGTAAGCACAGACTCTGTAAATATCAGCTATGTAAGCACAGGGTCTGTAAATATCAGCTATATAAGCACAGGCTCTGTAAATATCAGCTATATAAGCACAGACTGTAAATATCAGCTATATAAGCACAGGGTCTGTAAATATCAGCTATATAAGCACAGACTGTAAATATCAGCTATATAAGTACAGACTGTAAATATCAGCTATATAAGCACAGACTGTAAATATCAGCTATATAAGCACAGACTGTAAATATCAGCTATATAAGCACAGACTGTAAATATCAGCTATATAAGCACAGGGTCTGTAAATATCAGCTATATAAGCACAGACTGTAAATATCAGCTATATAAGTACAGACTGTAAATATCAGCTATATAAGCACAGACTGTAAATATCAGCTATATAAGCACAGACTGTAAATGTCAGCTATGTAAGCACAGACTCTGTAAATATCAGCTTTATAAGCACAGACTGTAAATATCAGCTATATAAGCACAGGCTCTGTAAATATCAGCTATATAAGCACAGACTGTAAATATCAGCTATATAAGCACAGACTGTAAATATCAGCTATATAAGCACAGACTGTAAATATCAGCTATATAAGCACAGACTGTAAATATCAGCTATATAAGCACAGACTCTGTAAATATCAGCTATATAAGCACAGACTGTAAATATCAGCTATATAAGCACAGACTGTAAATATCAGCTATATAAGCACTGACTGTAAATATCAGCTATATAAGCACAGGCTCTGTAAATATCAGCTATATAAGCACAGACTGTAAATGTCAGCTATATAAGCACAGACTGTAAATATCAGCTATATAAGCACAGACTGTAAATATCAGCTATATAAGCACAGGCTCTGTAAATATCAGCTATATAAGCACAGACTGTAAATGTCAGCTATGTAAGCACAGACTCTGAGAGTGGAGGGCCCTCTAGTGGGCCTGTAACATCACTAAGGGATTACCAACTTGAAGTCTGGAGATTGTGTTTGTTTGTTACATTGTTGCAGGAGAGGAGGCGGTGTTTTGTTCTTACCTTTATAGGGTCCTGCAGCAGAGTATCCGGCCTCTTTTTGGTTCCAGACTTCAAGAGGAAAGTTTCTGTGTCCCTGAAGGAAGTTTTGCTGATGGATAGATCCAGGAGGAAATCTCTACCACCCAAAAGATATAGAGAGGTTGTGGAGATGTCATCCAGGAAGAGAGGACCTGCAAGACAAGCAGAGGAGCATGGGTTTGATGAAATTGTTCCCCCCACCCCTCCCAAAAGGCCTACCCAGAGGAGTTTCAATAAGGGGAAAGGACAGGCTAATAAGGGGGAAGGTGGTGCAGGGAAAAAAGGGGGTGGCTCTGTAGGGCCCAGGGATGTGTCCCTTTCTCAGCCGGGGTGTATGGGCGGTGTGGAGGCCCAGGCCGGCACTAGTGGGGGGCGGGAGGCCCCTGGGGAGAGGTGTGAGGCGGGCAGGGGTCCAGCTGTCACCGGAGGGTGTGAACAGGCTGGGGCTTTGCCTGCATTGCCACCGGCAGCCATGGCGGCGGTACTAGCCCTGGCCCAATCACTGGCTTCTGTGATGCCTGAGGCTCAAGGGCAGGGCGGGAGCGCGGCCCTGGCTGGCGGTGGGGTTGTGGCGAGTGGGGCAGGTGTGTCAGGGACCACGAGGCCCCACATGGCAGAGTGCGCAGCAGGCCCGTCCCTCTCGGATGGCGGGTCGCGCGAGATGTTCTCCTCCAGCTCATCGGAGGAGGAGGAGTGCGGCCGCCATCTTGGAGGGAGGGTCAGAGGTCCGGAGGACACCGCCCGCGACCGGAGCGGCCCAGGTAACTTGGGGAGGCTCCCGGTCGCGGGCGGGGCGGCAGAGGGCAGCGCACAGCGGAGGCGGCAGGACTTACCGGTCGTCATTAGGGCGGCTGGGGCGGCAGCGCGGCGAGGAGGCGAGGCCTAGTACAAGCGAGCATGCGCACACGAGTACTGATGGGCCTGTAGTGTGGGCGCAGGAGCGCCAAGGCCTGGTGGAGGCTGGCTGGAGGTGTGAGTCTGTGGGGTTGAGAGCTGTGGGGCCTACGCAGACGGCGCAGGCAGACATGAGTCGCGGAGGTACAGGCGCGCAGGCGCAAGGGAGGCATAGAGCTAGCGGTCATGTGAGAGTGTCTGGAGCTGGAAGGGGCATGAATATGAGCAGCAATACTGTGAGAGTCATGGAAGCCAGCAGTGGCAGGAGTATGGGGGATGTCACTGGGGGCAGAGGGAGGACACATGCGGGGATAACGCATGTCAGTGCACATGGGTCACAGTGTGTTACGGTTGGTGAGGATGTGTATGGGTGTATGGTGCCTGGGAATATGAGGCTTGGTGGTGACAGGCCAGGAGTTGCGGGGGGTAGGCCTGAGGCACCGCAGACTGCACTGGGGCAAGAGGCAATGATACAGAGAGCTGTGGAGATTGCGCTGCGTGAGATGGCCAGGCAGCAGGCCCCTCAAGGGTTTAGTGCTCATGCCCAGGAGGGGCCTGGGCAAGAACTGTTGATTAGAAGGGCTGTGGTTGCAGCTCTGGGGATGGACGCTGGGGGGGATCTCAGGGTGGAGGGGAGGAATCGCTCTTTTGACGCTCCACCCGTTGCCCAGAGTACTCCCCAAGTTAATTTGTCTCCCCAGGTATCGAGTAGGAATACTTCCACAATGGCAGCAGAAGCATCCAGTGCGCTAGTGGTGGCAGGACAGTGCACAGAGCAAAGAGAGCAGGCCGGATCTTCGTCCCAGGCACCCATCGAAGCAGACCGCTCGGGAAGTTGTGAGTACTAGGCACCACACACACTGCACGCTGACACAGGGTCCTCATCTAGTGTTTCAGGTTCAGATAGTGGGGAGGACCTGGGGCTGGTTGGAAAGGGTCAGCGTAGAATGTTTCGTTGGATCAAGAAGATGGCGGCAGGGCAGGCGAAGGAGAGGGACAGGGCGCCAGGACCTGCTGAAGGGGTCCAAGGGCCCGCAGGGCCTGGGGGCGCCCCCCCTGGGGCCGCGGTGCCTCGTAAGGTGGCGGCTCAGGGAGACACGTACCCGTGTTTGGTGCATTCCCTGTACGGGCACCTCAAGGCGAAAACAGTGAAGAAAATACAGGAGGGTCGTTACGTTAATGTCTTTGACCTCTCACTGGACGCGTTTAGGGCGAAAGAAAGGGCCCAAGATGGGGCAGGGCCCAAAAAAGTGCGCAGGCCTGAAACATACGAGGAGTGGCTGAAATGCTTCCGAGTGCTGGCAGCGTGTTATGTGGATAGGTGGCCACTGCAGGGCCACAACCTTTTTAAGTACCAGGATACTATTGAGGATATCCATGGCAGGTTTAAAGAGGGTGCTTGGAGGGAATATGACATGGCCTTCAGGAGGAAGATGGTGGGCAACCACCTACTTCATTTCGGCACGCAGGACATGCACCTGTGGTCGAAGCTGGGGTTGGAAGGGGGCCCCACCCCCCCTACGCTGGCGCGGCTGGGATCGCCGAGGCAGAGTGCGAGGGTAGGTCGGCGCGGGCGAGAGTGCTGGAAATTCCAGGACAAGCAGTGCGACAGAGGGAGCAGTTGCTCCTTTCGCCACATCTGCAGATATTGTGGAGGACCGCATGCGGGGGTTGATTGCAGCAAACGCAGGGACACGGGGCAATCGAAGCCAGCGCCAAAAGCTGGAGCTGTGGTCAAGGGCCCCAACCCCGCTTAAGCTGGCCCCTATGCTTCCCTGGCTGGCCCGTTATCCAGACAGGGGGGCAGCGGAACTGCTCCGGGGTGGCCTGGAGTGGGGCTTCGAGATACCGGTTACAAGGATGGTGCGTGGGTCTGGGGTACACAAAAATTTAAAGACGGCTTACGAATTCCCACACGTGGTGAGGGAGAAATTGGCAAAGGAAGTCGCATTGGGTAGGGTGTCTGGCCCATTTGCGGAATCTCCCATCGAGAACCTGGTGGTTTCGCCATTGGGGGTGGTGCCAAAAAAGGAGCCGGGGAAATTCAGGTTGATTCATCACCTGTCTTTCCCGAAAGGCGGGTCAGTCAATGATGCGATCGACCCGGAAATCAGCTCGGTGCATTATCAGTCTTTTGATAATGCTCTGGAGGTGGTTAGGGAGTGTGGCTCGGGGGCATTGATGGCAAAGCTCGATATTGAGTCGGCATTCAGACTGCTGCCCCTTCACCCCTCAGCGTTTAGGCTCATGGGGATGAGGTTCGAAGGGTCCTATTATGTGGACAGGTGCCTACCAATGGGGTGTTCCTTGTCCTGCTCACTATTTGAGTGTTTTAGTTCCTTTCTGCACTGGGTGGTCTGGTCGGCGTCGGGGGGTGGGGCGATCGCCCATTACCTCGACGACTTCCTTCTGGTGGGGAGAGCGGGTTACGCGGATTGCGAACAGCTGATGAGAACCATGAAGGATGTAATGGCCAGTTTCGGGGTGCCCCTGGCGGACGAAAAGACGCAGGGCCCCTGCACATGTATCACGTTTCTGGGGATAGAAATTGACACAGTGCGTGCGGTCTGTAGATTGCCCGGCGACAAGGTGCAGCGAATGCTGCAGGCGGTCCGAGCAATTATGGAACGCGATAGGGTGCCTATCAAGGAGGTGCAATCATTGCTAGGCCTCCTGAACTTTGCTGGGCGCGTGATCCCGATGGGTCGGGTCTTCAATCGCCGATTGGAGGGCCAGTTGAAAGGCCCTCCAGGTCAGGCGAAATGGGCGCGCGTTACGATAGAGGTGAAGGAGGACTTGGAAGTCTGGGCCAGATTCTTAGTCGACTTCAACGGGGTGTGCCTCTGGAGGCACCCACCAGTCTCCAATCAGGCACTTCACCTCTTCACGGATGCAGCGGGTGGCTTCGGGTACGGAGCCTACCTGGATGGGGAATGGAGCGCCGCTCCATGGCCCAGGGATTGGATAGAGGCCGGATACGTCAGGAATTTGACGCTTTTGGAGCTGTTCCCCATAGTGGTAGCTGTAGAAATATGGGGTGCGCGGTTATCAAATAGGTCAGTGGTGTTTTGGACAGACAATCTAAGCGTGGTGTACGCCATTAATAGGTTGTCGGCGGCTTCACCTCATGTGGTGAGCTATCTGAGGCACCTGGTGTTGCGCTGTTTGCAGCTCAACATCTCTTTCACCGCCAAACACGTCCCGGGAGTGCAGAATGTTATCGCTGACGCACTCTCTCGATTCAACTGGGGGCAGTTTAGGAGAGCAGCGCCCAGGGCGGCTAAGGAGGGTCTAACGTGCCCTTCTTTTCTTTGGCAGCTGGCGAAGGCTGGGAAGGCATCCTCGGGCTAGTTAAGACATCACTGGCTCCGAAGACATGGGCTACCTACCTGGGCCACTGGAACAGATGGGTGACTTTCTGTCGGCAGAGGGAGGTTCAGGTACAAGGGGCCTCGAGGGTGCAAGTGTTGGGTTGGTTGGCTCAGTTGAAAGGGGAAGGCATTAGCAGGGCTGGAGCAGTTGGTAGGCTGGCAGCGGTGTCTTTCTTTAACCAGGCTTTGGGTTTTGTCGACCACTCCAGGGCTTTCCTAGTAAGGAAAGTGCTGAAGGGATGGGGGAGAACTGCTCCCCGCGTGAAGGATAACAGGGAACCGATTACAGCGGACAGGCTAGAGCAGTTGGCTCGGTGCCTGCAAGACGTATGCAAGTCTGACTACGAGACGTTGCTGTTTAGAACCGCTTTTGCGTTGGCATTTGCGGGTGCCCTTCGGGTGAGCGAACTGGTCTCCTCGTCGAAGACGGAGGGGTCCGGTGGGGTATTGGTGGAGCACGTTCGATTAGCACAAGGGGGTGTGCTATTGTACGTTCCTAGGTCCAAAACCGACCAGGAGGGCAAAGGCACATGGCTGCCTCTCGCGCGCCATGAGGTAGCAATATGCTGCCCTGTGCGTTGCGTAGAGGAGTTTGCGAAACTCCGTCCAGGACAAGGCCCGCAATTTCTCTTGCACGAGGATGGGTCCGCATTGTCCAAATTTCAGTTTAGGAGAGTTCTCGCTAAGACGGCTGAGTTGGCGGGCTTGGACCCGAAGAGAATAGCGGCCCATTCCTTTCGGATAGGCGCTGCAACTAGCGCAGCGGAGAAAGGGGAATCATCGGCGGAGATTAAGCGCTTGGGAAGATGGAAGTCGGCCCAATTTAAGGCATATATTAGGCCCACACCAGGTCCGCATTGCTAGGATAGGTGGCGGCCTGGTGGCTTTGAGCGTTATGCGAGTTAGCTTCTGCGCGACACCCGGTGGGTTGGTGGGTGCGTGTGTGGGACAGGGCTGCTGATGGATTTCAGAAGGTGAGTGGGCGGTTGTTGCGGGGCTAGGGCGCTAGCCCAGGTTTAATTTGGTGTCGTCTGTTTTACCAGGTACAGTGGGAAGTTCACCACCGGTGCGAGTGTGGATAGTGGGACACTCATTTATCCACTGGGCGTCCATCAGGGCATTGCGGATGCCGGAAGGGCGACAACTTGGATTCCGAACGTCCAGGGCAAACTTCCGGTGGTTGGGACGCAGGGGTCTTGTGTGGGACGATTTACCAGCCTTGTTGCAGGATGCACATAGGAGGTGGGGGCAGCCGAATGTCATTGTGCTGCATTTGGGGGGTAATGACTTGGGTGCATTACCGGCCCTGGACCTTATTAAAAGGATGACAGCGGATATTAAATGGGTGCACACGTGGTTGAAAGAGGTCAAAATAGGTTGGTCAAATGTGGTTGCTCGGCTGCATTGGCGACACATTGTGACCCAGAAAGCAGCCTATAACGTGCGGAAGAAGGTCAATAGAGAGTTGGGAAGAGCGGTCACGGCCTTGGGGGGCTTCGTGATTAGACACGATGGGATAACGGCCGACAAGAAGGACCTATTTCGCCCTGATGGGGTCCATCTGACTGATGTCGGGTTGGACATGTTTCTGTCAGATATTAAGAGCACTTTGTTGAGGGTATTATAGTTAAAAAAAAAAAAAAAAAAAAAACAGCTGATTGTTGTTGTTCATTTGGTTATTTGTTACTGTTGACATGTTATTTTATTGTAGGTGCCTGTCGGTTAAGTGGCGGCAAGAGAATGCCTGGCTCTTGTGGCGGGTGGTCAGGGCCCTGGGGAGCGGGCACGGAGAGAGAAGAGTGCCGGTCTAATTAAAGGGGGGGGTTACGCCCGCCAGGCGCCGGCCTGGGGGTCCTCTCCCTGGCGAACAAGACCGAACACCTCTAAACCATCACAGCTCTCTCTCAGTGCCATTGGGCGTGACAGCCGGGTGTCACGTTGCAGGCATCGAAAGGGGCCTTGACCATCTGACTAAAGGGGCTAGGTTAGGGTGAGATGCCGCCAACGTTTTGTTGTTAACGAACTTGTTGCCAAGTTTGGTATTAAGTAAAATGCCTAAGGCAAATTCGAATAACGCTTTAGGCATTAGTTATTCGTTTATTTTAATAAACGCGACCGTGACCGGTCTTTTCCTCCCAACTTGGTGTGCTGTCTTATTATTTCATGTTAGGCTACACTACGTAGGACGTAATAGGGGGTTTAGACCTTATGAGAGTGGAGGGCCCTCTAGTGGGCCTGTAACATCACTAAGGGATTACCAACTTGAAGTCTGGAGATTGTGTTTGTTTGTTACATTGTTGCAGGAGAGGAGGCGGTGTTTTGTTCTTACCTTTATAGGGTCCTGCAGCAGAGTATCCGGCCTCTTTTTGGTTCCAGACTTCAAGAGGAAAGTTTCCCGCCCACCCGTCCCCGGAGTAGCAGTGGATTGGCGGCGATGCGGCTTGTAGGGTGAGCTAACCCGGCAGGGGTAGGTTTATTTGAGCTAGCCTTATGTAAGACCGGGTTCTTAATTTAGTCACCCACCTCTATCAATAGGGTTGTACGATTCGATTGCGAGAGGTCACCGTACTGGGTTGGGTTGATGCCCAGTTAGGCGGGTGGTCAGGGCCCTGGGGAGCGGGCACGGAGAGAGAAGAGTGCCGGTCTAATTAAAGGGGGGGGTTACGCCCGCCAGGCGCCGGCCTGGGGGTCCTCTCCCTGGCGAACAAGACCGAACACCTCTAAACCATCACAGCTCTCTCTCAGTGCCATTGGGCGTGACAGCCGGGTGTCACGTTGCAGGCATCGAAAGGGGCCTTGACCATCTGACTAAAGGGGCTAGGTTAGGGTGAGATGCCGCCAACGTTTTGTTGTTAACGAACTTGTTGCCAAGTTTGGTATTAAGTAAAATGCCTAAGGCAAATTCGAATAACGCTTTAGGCATTAGTTATTCGTTTATTTTAATAAACGCGACCGTGACCGGTCTTTTCCTCCCAACTTGGTGTGCTGTCTTATTATTTCATGTTAGGCTACACTACGTAGGACGTAATAGGGGGTTTAGACCTTATGTAAATATCAGCTATATAAGCACAGACTGTAAATATCAGCTATATAAGCACAGGCTCTGTAAATATCAGCTATATAAGCACAGACTGTAAATATCAGCTATATAAGCACAGACTGTAAATGTCAGCTATATAAGCACAGACTGTAAATATCAGCTATATAAGCACAGACTGTAAATGTCAGCTATATAAGCACAGACTGTAAATATCAGCTATATAAGCACAGACTGTAAATATCAGCTATATAAGCACAGACTGTAAATATCAGCTATATAAGCACAGACTGTAAATATCAGCTATATAAGCACAGACTGTAAATGTCAGCTATGTAAGCACAGACTCTGTAAATATCAGCTATATAAGCACAGACTGTAAATATCAGCTATATAAGTACAGACTGTAAATATCAGCTATATAAGCACAGACTGTAAATATCAGCTATATAAGCACAGACTGTAAATGTCAGCTATGTAAGCACAGACTCTGTAAATATCAGCTATATAAGCACAGACTGTAAATATCAGCTATATAAGCACAGACTGTAAATGTCAGCTATATAAGCACAGACTGTAAATATCAGCTATATAAGCACAGACTGTAAATATCAGCTATATAAGCACAGACTGTAAATGTCAGCTATATAAGCACAGACTGTAAATGTCAGCTATATAAGCACAGACTTTGTAAATATCAGCTATATAAGCACAGACTGTAAATATCAGCTATATAAGCACAGACTGTAAATATCAGCTATATAAGCACAGACTCTGTAAATATCAGCTATATAAGCACAGACTCTGTAAATATCAGCTATATAAGCACAGACTCTGTAAATATCAGCTATATAAGCACAGACTCTGTAAATATCAGCTATATAAGCACAGACTCTGTAAATATCAGCTATATAAGCACAGACTGTAAATGTCAGCTATATAAGCACAGACTGTAAATGTCAGCTATATAAGCACAGACTTTGTAAATATCAGCTATATAAGCACAGACTTTGTAAATATCAGCTATATAAGCACAGGCTCTGTAAATATCAGCTATATAAGCACAGACTTTGTAAATATCAGCTATATAAGCACAGGCTCTGTAAATATCAGCTATATAAGCACTGACTGTAAATATCAGCTATATAAGCACAGACTCTGTAAATATCAGCTATATAAGCACAGACTGTAAATATCAGCTATATAAGCACAGACTGTAAATATCAGCTATATAAGCACAGACTGTAAATATCAGCTATATAAGCACAGACTGTAAATATCAGCTATATAAGCACAGGCTCTGTAAATATCAGCTATATAAGCACATACTGTAAATATCAGCTATATAAGCACAGACTCTGTAAATATCAGCTATATAAGCACAGGCTCCGTAAATATCAGCTATATAAGCACAGACTCTGTATACATCAGCTATATAAGTACAGACTGTAAATATCAGCTATATAAGCACAGACTGTAAATATCAGCTATCTAAGCACAGACTGTAAATATCAGCTATATAAGCACAGACTGTAAATATCAGCTATATAAGCACAGACTGTAAATATCAGCTATATAAGCACAGACTTTGTAAATATCAGCTATATAAGCACTGACTGTAAATATCAGCTATATAAGCACAAACTATAAATTGAGTATCAGTTATAAATGCACACACTTTGTAATTATCAGCTATATAAGCACAGGGTCTGTAAATATCAGCTATATAAGCACAGAATCTGCAAACATCAGCTATATAACCACAAGCTCTGTACATATCAGGTATATACTGTATGAGCACATACTCTCTGTAAATATCAGCTATATAAGCACAGAATGTAAAAATCAGCTATATAAGCACATACTCTGTAAATATCAGCTATATAAGGACAGGCTCTGTAAATATCAGGTATATACTGTATAAGCACATACTCTGTAAATATCAGCTATATAAGCACAGACTTTGTAAATATCAGCTATATAAGCACAGACTGTAAATATCAGCTATATAAGCACAGACTGTAAATATCAGCTATAAACAGAGTATGCAGCAGCATAGATATTTTACCAATTTTATTTTGGCACAGACAAAGTCCACAACGTTTCGGGTGTTACCCCTTAATCATGTGAATACATAATGGCACTAGAATCTGTCCTTATATACCTATACACAGGTGTAATCAAACAGTAATTAACAACTTGTTAGTAAATTTGCAACTTCTCAATACTGTTACACCCTCTAGTGGTTATTTTATGTCATTACAACATTAAATTTACACATTTTCATAATCCTTCAACAAATGGTATAAAAAGAACAAAGTGCACAAAAAATCACTTAAAAACAGATTAAAAATCATGGAAAGCAGATATTATCATGAATCACATCAGACTTAAAGGAGTACAATCCATTTAACAAAATCTAGCAGAGTTAATTAATAAAAAAGTGTCCAATCTAGGTCTCTATTCATCCCTTTTGGCAGCAAAGTCCCCAACTTAAAGATCCAAAAAGCCTCTCTTTTCTTTAATAGTTTTTCCCTATTACCTCCTCTCCTAGGTCTATGCACTTGTTCTATGATTTGAAACCTAAGTTGAGAAATGTTATGTTTAGCCTTAATAAAATGATGGGCAACTGGGGCCTCTAAATCCCCCCTCCTGATACTAGATTTGTGTTCATTCATTCTTTCACGGGCTTTACGTGTCGTCTCACCCACATAAAGGAGCCCACATGGGCATTTAATCAAATAGATTATATATTCACTATTGCAAGTGCAGAAGCAATTTATATCAAACTTTTTTCCGGTATGAGGGTGAAAAAACACAGCTCCTTTAATCATATTACTACAACTAAAGCAACCAAGACAGGGATAACAACCCTTATTGGCCCTAGTAATATATCTGGTGCCCCCTAATTTAGCAGTGCCAACATCACTGCTAATAAGTTTGTCTCTAAGGGAGGGTGCCCGTCTGAATGCAGGCATAAAAAATTCTTTAAAGGCCTTTATGTCAGGATTACACTCAAACAAAATATGCCAATGTTTCCTAAGGATACTAACAACTTTATTACTGTGTTTGTTGTATTCGGTGACAAAAGTAATTCTGTCCCCCTTATTTTTATCCTTATTGGCATTTCTGTGATGAAGGATATCTTCTCTCGTCCTAACCTCTACCTTATCCAAATTGGATTTAATAACTGTATCAGGATAGCCCCGTTCTTTAAATAACTGACCCATTTCCTTAAGTCTCTGGCTAGACAAATCAGGATCAGAAACAATTTTCTTAACACGAAGGAATTGGCTATAGGGAAGAGAATTCAACAGTGCCGGTGGATGTGCACTCTCATATCGCAACAAATTGTTGCGATCAATCTTTTTCTTATATATATCAGCCTTCAGAGAATTCTCTTCCCTATAGATAGAGGTATCAAGGAATTCTATACGCTCCTCACTCCAAGTTAGGGTAAATTGTATGTATCTAGAGCAGCTGTTAAGGTCATTAACAAAATTGAGCAGGGTTCCAATGTCGCCCCTCCATACCCCAAAGATGTCATCAATATAGCGCCACCAGGTGGCGCCATATTGTTGAAAGGCTAAATTTTCATAAACAAAATGTTCTTCATACATATTCATATATATGTTGGCGTAATTAGGGGCGACATTGGAACCCATGGCAGTACCCTGTTTCTGAATAAAGAATTGATCCTGAAACAAAAAATAATTGCATCTGAGTACTAAATCTAATAGTTCCATAAGAAATTCACATTGTTGGTCAGAGTAATTACCACTGGATTTCAAAATTCTTTATTCAGAAACAGGGTACTGCCATGGGTTCCAATGTCGCCCCTAATTACGTCCCCTTAGAGACAAACTTATTAGCAGTGATGTTGGCACTGCTAAATTAGGGGGCACCAGATATATTACTAGGGCCAATAAGGGTTGTTATCCCTGTCTTGGTTGCTTTAGTTGTAGTAATATGATTAAAGGAGCTGTGTTTTTTCACCCTCATACCGGAAAAAAGTTTGATATAAATTGCTTCTGCACTTGCAATAGTGAATATATAATCTATTTGATTAAATGCCCATGTGGGCTCCTTTATGTGGGTGAGACGACACGTAAAGCCCGTGAAAGAATGAATGAACACAAATCTAGTATCAGGAGGGGGGATTTAGAGGCCCCAGTTGCCCATCATTTTATTAAGGCTAAACATAACATTTCTCAACTTAGGTTTCAAATCATAGAACAAGTGCATAGACCTAGGAGAGGAGGTAATAGGGAAAAACTATTAAAGAAAAGAGAGGCTTTTTGGATCTTTAAGTTGGGGACTTTGCTGCCAAAAGGGATGAATAGAGACCTAGATTGGACACTTTTTTATTAATTAACTCTGCTAGATTTTGTTAAATGGATTGTACTCCTTTAAGTCTGATGTGATTCGTGATAATATCTGCTTTCCATGATTTTTAATCTGTTTTTAAGTGATTTTTTGTGCACTTTGTTCTTTTTATACCATTTGTTGAAGGATTATGAAAATGTGTAAATTTAATGTTGTAATGACATAAAATAACCACTAGAGGGTGTAACAGTATTGAGAAGTTGCAAATTTACTAACAAGTTGTTAATTACTGTTTGATTACACCTGTGTATAGGTATATAAGGACAGATTCTAGTGCCATTATGTATTCACATGATTAAGGGGTAACACCCGAAACGTTGTGGACTTTGTCTGTGCCAAAATAAAATTGGTAAAATATCTATGCTGCTGCATACTCTGTTTGTATCTATTTTGGGGTTTGCAGGAACCCTGCAGCGTGCATTGAGCATTTAAGGGTGCTGGACTTTGGATTGTTAAATATCAGCTATATAAGCACAGACTCTGTAAATATCAGCTATATAAGCACAGACTGTAAATATCAGCTATATAAGCACAGACTGTAAATGTCAGCTATATAAGCACAGACTGTAAATATCAGCTATATAAGCACAGACTCTGTAAATATCAGCTATATAAGCACAGACTGTAAATATCAGCTATATAAGCACAGACTGTAAATATCAGCTATATAAGCACAGACTGTAAATATCAGCTATATAAGCACAGACTGTAAATATCAGCTATATAAGCACAGACTGTAAATATCAGCTATATAAGCACAGACTGTAAATATCAGCTATATAAGCACAGGGTCTGTAAATATCAGCTATATAAGCACAGACTGTAAATATCAGCTATATAAGCACAGACTGTAAATAGCTATATAAGCACAGACTATAAATATCAGCTATATAAGCACAGACTGTAAATATCAGCTATATAAGCACAGGCTCTGTAAATATCAGCTATATAAGCACAGACTGTAAATGTCAGCTATATAAGCACAGACTGTAAATATCAGCTATATAAGCACAGACTGTAAATATCAGCTATATAAACACAGACTGTAAATATCAGCTATATAAGCACAGACTGTAAATAGCTATATAAGCACAGACTTTGTAAATATCAGCTATATAAGCACAGACTGTAAATATCAGCTATATAAGCACAGACTTTGTAAATATCAGCTATATAAGCACAGACTGTAAATATCAGCTATATAAGCACAGACTGTAAATAGCTATATAAGCACAGACTTTGTAAATATCAGCTATATAAGCACAGACTGTAAATATCAGCTATATAAGCACAGGATCTGCAAACATTGGCTATTTAAGCACAAGCTCTGTATATATCAGGTATATACTGTATAAGCACATACTCTCTGTACATATCAGCTATATAAGCACAGACTTTGTAAATATCAGCTATATAAGCACAGACTCTGTAAATGTCAGCTATATAAGCACAGGCTCTGTAAATATCAGCTATATAAGCACAGGCTCTGTAAATGTCAGCTATATAAGCACAGGCTCTGTAAATATCAGCTATATAAGCACAGACTCTGTAAATATCAGCTATATAAGCACATACTGTAAATATCAGCTATATATGCAAAGGCTCTGTAAATATCAGCTATATAAGCACAGGCTCTGTAAATATCAGGTATATACTGTATAAGCACATACTCTCTGTGCATATCAGCTATATAAGCACAGACTGTAAATATCAGGGGAGAGAGAGAGACAGGGGGGAGAGAGAGAGAGAGAGACAGGGGAGATAGAGAGAGAGACAGGGGAGAGAGAGAGACAGGGGAGAGAGAGAGAGAGAGAGAGAAAGAGAGAGACAGGGGAGAGAGAGAGAGACAGGGGAGAGAGAGAGACAGGGGAGAGATAGAGAGACAGGGGAGAGAGAGAGAGAGAGACAGGGGAGAGAGAGAGAGAGAGAGAGAGAGAGAGAGAGAGAGAATTAATATGAATATAACACATCACGGCCCGTGTGAACGGGCTTTAGGACTAGTCAGCTATATAAGCACAGGCTCCGTAAATATCAGCTACATAAGCACAGGCTATGTAAATATCAGCTATATAAGCACAGGCTCTGTAAATATCCGCTATATAAGCACAGGCTCTGTAAATATTAGCTATGTAAGTACAGACTCTGTATACATCAGCTATATAAGCACAGACTCTAAAAATAGTATCAGCTATATAAGCACATGCTCTGTAACATCAGATATATAAGCACAGACTTTGTAATTATCAGCTATATAAGCACCGACTCTATAAATATCAGCTATATAAGCACAAGCTCTGTAAATATAATCAGCTATATAAGCACAAGCTCTGTAAATATAATCAGCTATATAAACAGAAACTCTGTAAACATCAGCTATATAAGCACAGACTATAAATATCAGCTATCTAAGCACATACTGTAAATACAGTATCAGCTATATAAGCACAGACTGTAAATATCAGCTAAGCTATCTAAGCACAAACTATAAATTCAGTATCAGCTATAAATGCACACACTTTGTAATTATCAGCTATATAAGCACAGACTCTGTAAATATCAGCTATATAAGCACAGACTCTGTAAATATCAGCTATATAAGCACAGGGTCTGTAAATATCAGCTATATAAGCACAGGATCTGCAAACATCAGCTATATAAGCACAAGCTCTGTACATATCAGGTATATACTGTATAAGCACATACTCTCTGTAAATATCAGCTACATAAGCACATGCTCTGTAAATATCAGCTATATAAGCACAGACTGTAAATATCAGCTATATAAGCACAGACTGTAAATATCAGCTATATAAGCACAGACTTTGTAAATATCAGCTATATAAGCACAGGATCTGTAAATATCAGCTATATAAGCACAGACTCTGTAAATATCAGCTATATAAGCACAGACTGTAAATATCAGCTATATAAGCACGGGCTCTGTAAATATCAGCTATATAAGCACAGACTGTAAATATCAGCTATCTAAGCACAGACTGTAAATATCAGCTATATAAGCACAGACTTTGTAAATATCAGCTATGTAACACAGACTCTGTAAATATCAGCTATATAAGCACAGACTCTGTAAATATCAGCTATATAAGCACAGAATCTGTAAATATCAGCTATATAAGCACAGACTGTAAATATCAGCTATATAAGCACAGACTGTAAATATCAGCTATATAAGCACGGACTGTAAATATCAGCTATATAAGCACAGACTGTAAATATCAGCTATATAAGCACGGACTGTAAATATCAGCTATATAAGCACGGACTGTAAATATCAGCTATATAAGCACAGAATCTGTAAATATCAGCTATATAAGCACAGACTGTAAATATCAGCTATATAAGCACAGACTCTGTAAATATCAGCTATATAAGCACAGACTTTGTAAATATCAGCTATATAAGCACAGACTGTAAATATCAGCTATATAAGTACAGGCTCTGTAAATATCAGCTATATAAGCACAGACTGTAAATATCAGCTATATAAGCACAGACTCTGTAAATATCAGCTATATAAGCACAGACTCTGTAAATATCAGCTATATAAGCACAGACTGTAAATATCAGCTATATAAGCACAGACTGTAAATATCAGCTATATAAGCACAGACTGTAAATGTCAGCTATATAAGTACAGGCTCTGTAAATATCAGCTATATAAGCACAGACTGTAAATATCAGCTATATAAGCACAGACTCTGTAAATATCAGTTTTATAAGCACAGGCTCTGTAAATATCAGCTATATAAGCACAGACTGTAAATATCAGCTATATAAGCACGGACTGTAAATATCAGCTATATAAGCACAGAATCTGTAAATATCAGCTATATAAGCACAGACTGTAAATATCAGCTATATAAGCACAGACTCTGTAAATATCAGCTATATAAGCACAGACTTTGTAAATATCAGCTATATAAGCACAGACTGTAAATATCAGCTATATAAGTACAGGCTCTGTAAATATCAGCTATATAAGCACAGACTGTAAATATCAGCTATATAAGCACAGACTCTGTAAATATCAGCTATATAAGCACAGACTCTGTAAATATCAGCTATATAAGCACAGACTGTAAATATCAGCTATATAAGCACAGACTGTAAATATCAGCTATATAAGCACAGACTGTAAATGTCAGCTATATAAGTACAGGCTCTGTAAATATCAGCTATATAAGCACAGACTGTAAATATCAGCTATATAAGCACAGACTCTGTAAATATCAGTTTTATAAGCACAGGCTCTGTAAATATCAGCTATATAAGCACTGACTGTAAATATCAGCTATATAAGCACAGACTGTAAATGTCAGCTATATAAGCACAGACTGTAAATATCAGCTATATAAGCACAGACTGTAAATATCAGCTATATAAGCACAGACTGTAAATATCAGCTATATAAGCACAGACTTTGTAAATATCAGCTATATAAGCACAGGCTGTAAATGTCAGCTATATAAGTACAGGCTCTGTAAATATCAGCTATATAAGCACAGGCTCTGTAAATATCAGCTATATAAGCACAGACTGTAAATATCAGCTATATAAGCACAGACTGTAAATGTCAGCTATATAAGCACAGACTGTAAATATCAGCTATATAAGCACAGACTGTAAATATCAGCTATATAAGCACAGACTTTGTAAATATCAGCTATATAAGCACAGGCTGTAAATGTCAGCTATATAAGTACAGGCTCTGTAAATATCAGCTATATAAGCACAGACTCTGTAAATATCAGCTATATAAGCACAGACTGTAAATATCAGCTATATAAGCACAGGATCTGCAAACATCAGCTATATAAGCACAAGCTCTGTACATATCAGGTATATACTGTATAAGCACATACTCTCTGTAAATATCAGCTACATAAGCACAGGCTCTGTAAATATCAGCTATATAAGCACAGACTGTAAATATCAGCTATATAAGCACAGACTGTAAATATCAGCTATATAAGCACAGACTGTAAATATCAGCTATATAAGCACAGGATCTGCAAACATCAGCTATATAAGCACAAGCTCTGTACATATCAGGTATATACTGTATAAGCACATACTCTCTGTAAATATCAGCTACATAAGCACAGGCTCTGTAAATATCAGCTATATAAGCACAGACTGTAAATATCAGCTATATAAGCACAGACTGTAAATATCAGCTATATAAGCACAGACTTTGTAAATATCAGCTATATAAGCACAGGATCTGTAAATATCAGCTATATAAGCACAGACTGTAAATATCAGCTATATAAGCACGGGCTCTGTAAATATCAGCTATATAAGCACAGACTGTAAATATCAGCTATCTAAGCACAGACTGTAAATATCAGCTATATAAGCACAGACTGTAAATATCAGCTATATAAGCACAGACTCTGTAAATATCAGCTATATAAGCACAGGCTCTGTAAATATCAGCTATATAAGCACAGACTGTAAATATCAGCTATATAAGCACAGACTTTGTAAATATCAGCTATGTAACACAGACTCTGTAAATATCAGCTATATAAGCACAGACTCTGTAAATATCAGCTATATAAGCACAGAATCTGTAAATATCAGCTATATAAGCACAGACTGTAAATATCAGCTATATAAGCACAGACTCTGTAAATATCAGCTATATAAGCACAGACTACAAATATCAGCTATATAAGCACGGACTGTAAATATCAGCTATATAAGCACTGACTGTAAATACAGTATCAGCTATATAAGCACAGACTGTAAATATCAGCTATATAAGCACAGACTCTGTAAATATCAGCTATATAAGCACAGACTCTGTAAATGTCAGCTATATAAGCACAGACTGTAAATATCAGCTATATAAGCACAGACTCTGTAAATATCAGCTATATAAGCACAGACTGTAAATATCAGCTATATAAGCACAGGCTCTGTAAATATCAGCTATATAAGCACAGACTGTAAATATCAGTTATATAAGCACAGACTGTAAATATCAGCTATATAAGCACAGACTGTAAATATCAGCTATATAAGCACAGGGTCTGTAAATATCAGCTATATAAGCACAGACTGTAAATATCAGCTATATAAGCACAGACTGTAAATATCAGCTATATAAGCACTGACTGTAAATATCAGCTATATAAGCACAGACTGTAAATATCAGCTATATAAGCACAGGGTCTGTAAATATCAGCTATATAAGCACAGACTGTAAATATCAGCTATATAAGCACAGACTGTAAATATCAGCTATATAAGCACAGACTCTGTAAATATCAGCTATATAAGCACAGAATCTGTAAATATCAGCTATATAAGCACAGACTGTAAATATCAGCTATATAAGCACAGACTCTGTAAATATCAGCTATATAAGCACAGACTACAAATATCAGCTATATAAGCACGGACTGTAAATATCAGCTATATAAGCACTGACTGTAAATACAGTATCAGCTATATAAGCACAGACTGTAAATATCAGCTATATAAGCACAGACTCTGTAAATATCAGCTATATAAGCACAGACTCTGTAAATGTCAGCTATATAAGCACAGACTGTAAATATCAGCTATATAAGCACAGACTCTGTAAATATCAGCTATATAAGCACAGACTGTAAATATCAGCTATATAAGCACAGGCTCTGTAAATATCAGCTATATAAGCACAGACTGTAAATATCAGTTATATAAGCACAGACTGTAAATATCAGCTATATAAGCACAGACTGTAAATATCAGCTATATAAGCACAGGGTCTGTAAATATCAGCTATATAAGCACAGACTGTAAATATCAGCTATATAAGCACAGACTGTAAATATCAGCTATATAAGCACTGACTGTAAATATCAGCTATATAAGCACAGACTGTAAATATCAGCTATATAAGCACAGGGTCTGTAAATATCAGCTATATAAGCACAGACTCTGTAAATATCAGCTATATAAGCACAGACTGTAAATATCAGCTATATAAGCACAGACTGTAAATATCAGCTATATAACAACAGACTCTGTAAATATCAGCTATATAAGCGCAGACTTTAAATATCAGCTATATAAGCACAGACTTTGTAAATAGCTATATAAGCACAGACTGTAAATATCAGCTATATAAACACAGACTGTATATATCAGCTATATAAGCACAGACTATAAATATCAGCTATATAAGGACAGGCTCTGTAAATATCAGGTATATACTGTATAAGCACAATGTAAGCAGTAGAAGGAAGGCAGACAGGTGGCCCACAATAGCGTGAATGTCACTTATGGCAAAAATAAATGCACTTTGAGACTGTACCCAAATCCCCCAGCAGTTAAAGTCAACAATGTCACTTGGCATAGGCACCTCAGTACAGGCAAAGAGCAGCACTTTCTCAGGTATACAGACTCGTCGGAGACAATGGGAACACTGGCTTTCAATAACTTCATGCCAGACTCACCTAAATCCGGTGGTTCCTCAGCTCTCTAGAAGCGAACGTCTGTCGGCTGGCTTGTGCTGGGCGGTATGTAATGAAGCCGCTGAACAGTGTGTAGCTGGTGCCAAATCTATACGTATTACCGAGGAACAGCATCTCGGTCGAGGTCCACCTCCGTATCCACCTCCATATGAGTATGTCAGAGGGGTGTCAGGAAATCCAATAAGCAGCAGCGGCAATGTGAGGGATAGGGCAGTCACAGAGAGGGACTTGTAGAGCTCTAGACGGCAGCAAACCAGTGGTCTGGAGGCAAGGACATCAAAGAAAGAGTACTGGATGCTCCGATAAAAAGTAACAAAATTTATTGATTCTTTGTATTAAAAACGTAAACATGGAGAGACAGAATAGACACAAGTGCAGGCGCAGCACCATGGCTTACGCGTTTCGGCTATAGAGCCGTAATCATAGCATACAGGTGCTGTGCCTGACAGGTACATTTAACACCTTAGGTTGATTCTTATTGGTTAAAAGAGAAATTTAAAAGAAAAACAACCCGTCCGCTTGGTAGTGTCATAATGAGTAGATAAAAAAGCTAAAACTACAACAGAGAGATACGCTGTAAATATGAAAGAGAGAGCCATATTATACAAAAGTACAAATTTGGACTTAAAAATAGATGCTGAGTGATGTAATAAAAATTAGACACTGCATACAGAGAAGGCAAAGGGAAATAACAAATGTGAATACGAAATGCTATCTAATATGAAGATGAGTGTGATAGGTTATATGCAGAATATATGTCAGAGCTTTGTGTTTACAATGTCATAAACATATACGGCTAGATTTAGAGTTTTGTCGGTAAGGACCCGCGTAGCTAACGCCGGCTTTTTTCTGGCCGCACCGTAAAAATAACTCTGGTATTGAGAGTCCACATAAAGGCTGCGTTAGGCTCCAAAAAAGGAGCGTAGAGCATATTTAACGCAGCTTCAACTCTCGATACCAGAGTTGCTTACGGACGCGGCCAGCCTCAAAAATGTGCTCGTGCACGATTCCCCCATAGGAAACAATGGGGCTGTTTGAGCTGAAAAAAAACCTAGCACCTGCAAAAAAGCCGCGTTCAGCTCCTAACACAGCCCCATTGTTTGCTATGCGTAAACACTTCCTACGTCTGCACCTAACACCCTAACATGTACCCCGAGTCTAAACACCCTTAACCTTACACTTATTAACCCCTAATCTGCCGCCCCCGCTATCGCTGACCCCTGCATATTTTTTTTAACCCCTAATCTGCCGCTCCGTAAACCGCCGCTACTTACATTATCCTTATGTACCCCTAATCTGCTGCCCCTAACACCACCGACCCCTATATTATATTTATTAACCCCTAATCTGCCTCCCACAACGTCGCCTCCACCTGCCTACACTTATTAACCCCTAATCTGCCGAGTGGACCGCACTGCTACTATAATAAAGTTATTAACCCCTAATCCGCCTCACTAACCCTATAATAAATAGTATTAACCCCTAATCTGCCCTCCCTAACATCGCCGACACCTAAATTCAATTATTAACCCCTAATCTGCCGACCGGAGCTCACCGCTATTCTAATAAATGAATTAACCCCTAAAGCTAAGTCTAACCCTAACACTAACACCCCCCTAACTTAAATATAATTTAAATCTAACGAAATTAATTAACTCTTATTAAATAAATTATTCCTATTTAAAGATAAATACTTACCTGTAAAATAAATCCTAATATAGCTACAATATAAATTATAATTACATTGTAGCTATTTTAGGATTAATATTTATTTTACAGGCAACTTTGTAATTATTTTAACCAGGTACAATAGCTATTAAATAGTTAAGAACTATTTAATAGTTACCTAGTTAAAATAATTACAAAATTACCTGTAAAATAAATCCTAACCTAAGTTACAATTAAACCTAACACTATACTATCATTAAATTAATTAAATAAAATACCTACAATTACCTACAATTAAACCTAACACTACATTATCAATAAATTAATTAAATACAATACCTACAAATAACTACAATGAAATAAACTAACTAAAGTACAAAAAATAAAAAAGAACTAAGTTACAGAAAATAAAAAAATATTTACAAACATAAGAAAAATATTACAACAATTTTAAACTAATTACACCTACTCTAAGCCCCCTAATAAAATAACAAAGACCCCCAAAATAAAAAAATGCCCTACCCTATTCTAAATTACTAAAGTTCAAAGCTCTTTTACCTTACCAGCCCTGAACAGGGCCCTTTGCGGGGCATGCCCCAAGAAGTTCAGCTCTTTTGCCTGTAAAACAAAACATACAATACCCCCTCCCAACATTACAACCCACCACCCACATACCCCTAATCTAACCCAAACCCCCCTTAAATAAACCTAACACTAAGCCCCTGAAGATCTTCCTACCTTATCTTCACCATACCAGGTTCACCGATTGGTCCAGAAGAGCTCCTCCGATGTCCTGATACAAGCCCAAGCGGGGGGCTGAAGAGGTCCATGATCCGGCTGAAGTCATCATCCAAGCGGGAGCTGAAGAGGTCCATGATCCGGCTGAAGTCTTCATCCAAGCGGGAACTGAAGAGGTCCATGATCCGGATGAAGTCTTCTATCAACGGCATCTTCAATCTTCTTTCTTCGGGAGCCATCATCTTCCATCCGACGCGGAACATCCTTTTCTCCCGACGCCTACTAGCCGAATGAAGGTTCCTTTAAGGGACGTCATCCAAAATGGCGTCCCTCAAATTCCGATTGGCTGATAGGATTCTATCAGCCAATCGGAGTTAAGGTAGGAAAATTCTGATTGGCTGATGGAATCAGCCAATCAGAATCAAGTTCAATCCGATTGGCTGATTCGATCAGCCAATCAGATTGAGCTCACATTCTATTGGCTGCAAGCATGTGAGCTCAATCTGATTGGCTGATCGGATCAGCCAATCGGATTGAACTTGATTCTGATTGGCTGATTCCATCAGCCAATCAGAATATTCCTACCTTAATTACGATTGGCTGATAGAATCCTATCAGCCAATCGGAATTCGAGGGACGCCATCTTGGATGACGTCCCTTAAAGGAACCGTCATTCTTCAGTTGGACGTCGCCGGATGAAGATGGGTCCGCGTCGGAGGTCTTCAGGATGGAGCCGGTCCTCATCGGATGAAGATAGAAGATGCCGCTTGGAAGATGATGGTTGCCGGTCCGGATCTACTCTTCTTCCCGGATAGGATGAAGACTTTGGAGCTTCTTCTGGACCTCTTCAGCCACCGGATGATGGATCGCCAGCCCCCGCTTGGGTTGGATGAAGATTTTGGAGCCAGGACGGATCGGTGATACCTGGTGAGGTGAAGACAAGGTAGGATGATCTTCAGGGGTTTAGTGTTAGGTTTATTTAAGGGGGGTTTGGGTTAGATTAGGGGTATGTGGATGGTGGGTTGTAATGTTGGGGGGGGGTATTGTATGTTTTTTTTTACAGGAAAAAGAGCTGAACTTCTTGGGGCATGCTCCGCAAAGGGCCCTGTTCAGTGCTGGTAAGGTAAAAGAGCTTTGAACTTTAGTAATTTAGAATAGGGTAGGGCATTTTTTATTTTGGGGGTCTTTGTTATTTTATTAGGGGGCTTAGAGTAGGTGTAATTAGTTTAAAATTGTTGTAATATTTTTCTTATGTTTGTAAATATTTTTTTATTTTTTGTAACTTAGTTCTTTTTTATTTTTTGTACTTTAGTTAGTTTATTTCATTGTAGTTATTTGTACATATTGTATTTAATTAATTTATTGATAGCGTAGTGTTAGGTTTAATTGTAGGTATTTTATTTAATTAATTTAATGATAGTATAGTGTTAGGTTTAATTGTAACTTAGGTTAGGATTTATTTTACAGGTAATTTTGTAATTATTTTAACTAGGTAGCTATTAAATAGTTCTTAACTATTTAATAGCTATTGTACCTGGTTAAAATAATTACACAGTTGCCTGTAAAATAAATATTAATCCTAAAATAGCTACATTGTAATTATAATTTATATTGTAGCTATATTAGGATTTATTTTATAGGTAAGTATTTAGCTTTCAATAGGAATAATTTATTTAATAAGAGTTAATTAATTTCGTTAGATTTAAATTATATTTAATTTAGGGGGGTGTTAGTGTTAGGGTTAGACTTAGCTTTAGGGGTTAATACATTCATTAGAATAGCGGTGAGCTCCGGTCGGCAGATTAGGGGTTAATGTTTGAAGTTAGGTGTCGGCGATGTTAGGGAGGGCAGATTAGGGGTTAATACTATTTATTATAGGGTTAGTGAGGCGGATTAGGGGTTAATAACTTTATTATAATAGCGGTGCGGTCCGCTCGGCAGATTAGGGGTTAATAAGTGTAGGCAGGTGGAGGCGACGTTGTGGGGGGCAGATTAGGGGTTAATAAATATAATATAGGGGTCGGCGGTGTTAGGGGCAGCAGATTAGGGGTACATAGCTATAATGTAGGTGGCGGCGCTTTGCGGTCGGCAGATTAGGGGTTAATTATTGTAGGTAGCTGGCGGGGACGTTGTGGGGGGCAGATTAGGGGTTAATAAATATAATATAGGGGTCTGCGGTGTTAGGGGCAGCAGATTAGGGGTACATAGCTATAATGTAGGTGGCGGCGCTTTGCGGTCGGCAGATTAGGGGTTAATTATTGTAGGTAGCTGGCGGCGACGTTGTGGGGGGCAGATTAGGGGTTAATAAATATAATACAGGGGTCGGCGGTGTTAGGGGCAGCAGATTAGGGGTACATAAGTATAACGTAGGTGGCGGTCGGCAGATTAGGGGTTAAAAAATTTTAATCGAGTGGCGGCGATGTGGGGGGACCTCGGTTTAGGGGTACATAGGTAGTTTATGGGTGTTAGTGTACTTTAGAGTACAGTAGTTAAGAGCTTTATGAACCGGCGTTAGCCCAGAAAGCTCTTAACTACTGACTTTTTTCTGCGGCTGGAGTTTTGTCGTTAGATTTCTAACGCTCACTTCAGCCACGACTCTAAATACCGGAGTTAGAAAGATCCCATTGAAAAGATAGGATACGCAAATGACGTAAGGGGATCTGCGGTATGAAAAAGTTGCGGCTGAAAAGTGAGCGTTAGACCCTTTTTTGAGTGACTCCAAATACCGGAGTTAGCCTAAAACCAGCGTTAGGAGCCTCTAACGCTGGTTTTCCCTGCTAACGCCAAACTCCAAATCTAGGCCATAGTGATTCAATATGGTAAAACATAGACAAAGTACAAGTCCAAGCTGTATATATAGAATATCATCACAAAAATGTGTATAATGAGTAAAGCATGTGTATAAAATATTAATTATTAGTGACTGAGGGGCAGAAAAGGACAAAAGAGAATGTATATAATAATGATAATAATGAGAACCAGTTGTGATGGTCCTGTGAATGTAAACAATTGTCACAAAATAAATCAGGGGACTCTGAGGGACTAAAAATACGTATAAATTATACACAGGGTCCACATCTAACTAGTTAATGGGTATCTTTATTGGGTCGTATATGCCCTACAGGCAGAAGACAGCCTTAAGGAGAGAGAAAGAAAAATTGATCTTAGGAATGATAACATGATAACAAAGGACTGGAAGTTTAAACATCCAGAATGCCTCTCTCTTAGCAAGTAATTGACTTAGATTGCCACCTCTACTGGGCAGAACAACTTTTTCAATGATGCACCATCTGAATGAACTAAGATTGTTACCATGTATGCCATTGAAGTGTAGTACCAGGGGTGTTGTGGCCTTACCTATATTAAAGGATGACAGGTGTTCTCTGAGTCTTGAATTCATATCCCTAGAGGTAAGTCCTACATATTGCAGATGACAATACGTGCAGGAAATTAGATATATGACATTGCTAGCTGTGCAGTTGAGGCAAGTCTTGATGTCAAAGGTTTGGCCAGTAATGTAAGACGTAAAATCTTTAGTGACCTGGACAAAGTCACAGGGTTTGCAACGTCTACTGCCACATTTATACATCCTGCAGTGCCTCAACCATGAGCTTTGGTTAGTCTCAGTCTTTCTAAGCTCTGTCGGTGCTAAAATACCCCCCCAAGGTGCTACTCTTCCTATAGGAACATCTCAAACCTTGATCAACGGTAGTCACTAGTTTATCATCGGCAGCCAGTAGGGCAAAATGTTTTTTTACTATGCTGCATATTTTGTTGTACTGTGCACTAAATTGCGTGACAAAGTACACTCCTTGGGGAGATTTTGACGTGATGCTTCTTGGTTTGTCTTGTAAGAGTGTCTTCCTATCAGTTTGTTCAAGGGACCTTTTGGCCCTTATGACATCATGTGAAGGATACCCTCTCTCACGCAGCCTTTCTGACAGAAAGTCAGCATCCTTATCATAGGTAAATCTGTCAGAACAATTCCTCTTTAACCTAGTGAATTGCCCTTTTGCAACTGCGAATCTCATTTGTTTGGGATGGCTGCTGTTGCCGTGCAGCAGGGTATTCCCTGAGATGGGACACTCATGGAGACGCCGCTGCCCTGTACACCTGTTAGGGTCAGATCTAGATAGTTGATATGTGTGCTGTGTTGCTCAAAGGTAAACTTTAAATTTAAATCATTGGAATTTAGAAGTTCTAAAAAAAGTGGAACATCTTACTGATTACCTGACCATACCAGAAGGAGGTAGTCGATGTACCTCCTATAGAATTTGATATCCTTTTTGAAGGGGTTACCATCTCCAAAGATGCAGCACAGCTCCCACCAACCTAGGTATAGGTTGGCGTACGAGGGAGCGAACTTGGCTCCCATGGCTGTGCCGCATCTCTGGAGATAGAAATCCCCCTCAAACTTGAAAAAGTTGTGTGTAAGAAGGAACTCAATTACCGTAATCACATAAGTCTGAAACTCAGAAGAGAAATCACTATAACTCTGAAGGAAAAAAGAGATGGCTTGCAGGCCCTTCGTGTGGGGTATAGATGAGTAAAGGGCAACTGCGTCTATGGTCAACCACGCATATTCATCTTTCCATTCAAAACCCTCCAGAATATTAATTACGTGCTTGGTGTCACGAACGTACGATACTAAAGATAGTACCATAGGTTGTAAAATAGAGTCGACCCATTGCGAGAGGTGCTCCAAAAGAGAGTCAATCCCACTCACAATGGGTCGGCCCTGAACATGGGCAATACTTTTGTGAACTTTCGGGAAATGGTGGAAACAGGGAGTCCTAGGAAATTGTACATCCAGATATATGACAGTCTTGTCATCTAGGAATCCCTGTTCCCTACCATCATCCAGAATGTGTTTCAATTGAGATTTGAAAGTATTAGTGGGATCTCTGTGGAGCTTTTCATAGTCGTCTGTGTTATGTAGTTGGCGTTTGGCCTCTGCAATGTAGTCATTCCTATTCATTACAACTACATATATAGTATATATATATCTGGATGTACAATTTCCTTGACCATAGACGCAGTTGCCCTTTACTCATCTATACCCCACACGAAGGGCCTGCAAGCCGTCTCTTTTTTCCTTCAGAGTTATAGTGATTTCTCTTCTGAGTTTCAGACTTATGTGATTACGGTAATTGAGTTCCTTCTTACACACAACTTTTTCAAGTTTGAGGGGGATTTCTATCTCCAGAGATGCGGCACAGCCATGGGAGCCAAGTTCGCTCCCTTGTACGCCAACCTATACCTAGGTTGGTGGGAGCTGTGCTGCATCTTTGGAGATGGTAACCCCTTCAAAAAGGATATCAAATTCTATAGCAGGTGCATCGACAACCTCCTTCTGGTATGGTCAGGTAATCAGTCAGATGTGCCACTTTTTTTAGAACTTCTAAATTCCAATGATTTAAATTTAAAGTTTACCTTTGAGCAACACAGCACACATATCAACTATCTAGATCTGACCCTAACAGGTGTACAGGGCAGCGGTGTCTCCATGAGTGTCTATCGTAAACCCATCTCAGGGAATACCCTGTTGCACGGCAACAGCAGCCATCCCAAACAAATGAGATTTGCAGTTGCAAAAGGGCAATTCACTAGCTTAAAGAGGAATTGTTCTGACAGATTTACCTATGATAAGGAAGCTGACTTTGTGTCAGAAAGGCTGCGTGAGAGAGGGTATCCTTCACATGATGTCATAATTGCCAAAAGGTCCCTTGAACAAACTGATAGGAAGACACTCTTACAAGACAAACCAAGAAGCATCACGTCAAAATCTCCCCAAGGAGTGTACTTTGTCACGCAATTTAGTGCACAGTACAACAAAATATGCAGCATAGTAAAAAAACATTTTGCCCTACTGGCTGCCGATGATAAACTAGTGTCTACCGTTGATCAAGGTTTGAGATGTTCCTATAGGAAGAGTAGCACCTTGGGGGGTATTTTAGCACCGACAGAGCTTAGAAAGACTGAGACTAACCAAAGCTCGTGGTTGAGGCACTGCGGGATGTATAAATGTGGCAGTAGACGTTGCAAACCCTGTGACTTTGTCCAGGTCACTAAAGATTTTACGTCTTACATTACTGACCAAACCTTTGACATCAAGACTTGCCTCAACTGCACAGCTAGCAATGTCATATATCTAATTTCCTGCACGTATTGTCATCTGCAATATGTAGGACTTACCTCTAGGGATATGAATTCAAGACTCAGAGAACACCTGTCATCCTTTAATATAGGTAAGGCCACAACACCCCTGGTACTACACTTCAATGGCATACATGGTAACAATCTTAGTTCATTCAGATGGTGCATCATTGAAAAAGGTGTTCTGCCCAGTAGAGGTGGCAATCTAAGTCAATTACTTGCTAAGAGAGAGGCATTCTGGATGTTTAAACTTGACACCAGAATACCCAAAGGACTTTATTCCAGGTATGATTTAATAAACTACTGGGAATAATTACCAGTTCTTTGTTATCATTTCTAAGATCAATTTTTCTTTCTCTCTCCTTAAGGCTGTCTTCTGCCTGTAGGGCACATACCACCCAATAAAGATACCCATTAACTAGTTAGATGTGGACCCTGTGTATAATCTATACGTATTTTTAGTCCCTCAGAGTCCCCTGATTTATTTTGTGACAATTGTTTACATTCACAGGACCATTACAACTGGTTCTCATTATTATCATTATTATATACATTCTCTTTTGTCCTTTTCTGCCCCTCAGTCACTAATAATTAATATTTTATACACATGTTTTACTCAATATACACATTTTTGTGATGATATTCTATATATACAGCTTGGACTTGTACTTTGTCTATGTTTTACCATATTGAATCACTATATGTTTATGATATTGTATATACAAAGCTCTGACATATATTCTGCATATAACTTATCACACTCATCTTCATATTAGATAGCATTTCATATTCACATTTGTTATTTCCCTTTGCCTTCTCTGTATGCAGTGTCTAATTTTTATTACATCACTCAGCATCTATTTTTAAGTCCAAATTTGTACTTTTGTATAATATGGCTCTCTCTTTCATATTTACAGCGTATCGCTCTGTTGTAGTTTTAGCTTTTTTATATACTCATTATGACACTACCAAGCGGGCGGGTTGTTTTTCTTTTAAATTTCTCTTTTAACCAATAAGAATCAACCTAAGGTGTTAAATGTACCTGTCAGGCACAGCACCTGTATGCTATGATTACGGCTCTATAGCCGAAACGCGTAAGCCATGGTGCTGCGCCTGCACTTGTGTCTATTCTGTCTCTCCATGTTTACGTTTTTAATACTAAGAATCAATACATTTTGTTACTTTTTATCGGAGCATCCAGTACTCTTTCTTTGATATACTGTATAAGCACATACTCTCTGTATATATCAGGTATATAAGCACAGACTTTGTAAATATCAGCTATATAAGCACAGACTTTGTAAATATCAGCTATATAAGCACAGACTCTGTAAATATCAGCTATATAAACACAGACTGTAAATATCAGCTATATAAGCACAGACTTTGTAAATATCAGCTATATAAGCACAGACTCTGTAAATGTCAGCTATATAAGCACAGACTCTGTAAATATCAGCTATATAAGCACAGACTCTGTAAATATCAGCTATATAAGCACAGACTACAAATATCAGTTTTATAAGCACGGACTGTAAATATCAGCTATATAAGCACAGACTCTGTAAATATCAGCTATATAAGCACAGACTTTGTAAATATCAGCTATATAAGCACTGACTGTAAATATCAGCTATATAAGCACAGACTGTAAATATCAGCTATATAAGCACAGACTGTAAATATCAGCTATATAAGCACAGACTTTAAATATCAGCTATATAAGCACAGACTTTGTAAATAGCTATAATATCAGCTATATAAGCACAGACTGTAAATATCAGCTATATAAACACAGACTGTATATATCAGCTATATAAGCACAGACTATAAATATCAGCTATATAAGCACATACTCGGTAAATAGCAGCTATGTAAGCACAAGCTCTGTAAATATCAACTATATAAGAACAGACTCTGTAAATATCAGCTATATAAGCACAGACTCTGTAAATATCAGCTATATAAGCACAGACTCTGTAAATATCAGCTATAAAAGTGCAGGCTCTGTATACATCAGCTATATAAGCAAATGATCTGCAAACATCATCTATATAAGCACAAGCTCTGTACATATCAGGTATATACTGTATAAGCCCATACTCTCTGTAAATATCAGCTATATAAGCACAGACTGTAAATACAGTATCAGCTATATAAGCACATACTCTGTAACATCAGCTATATAAGCACATACTCTGTAAATATCAGCTATATAAGCACAGATTCTGTAATTATCAGCTATATAAGCACAGACTTTGTAAATATCAGCTATATAAGCACAGGCTCTGTAAATATCAGCTATATAAGCACAGGCTCTGTAAATATCAGCTATATACGTGCAGGATCTGTAATTATCAGCTATATAAGCAAAGGCTCTGTAAATATCAGCTATATAAGCACAGCCTATGTAAATATCAGCTATATAAGCACAGGCTCTGTAAATATCCGCTATATAAGCACAGGCTCTGTAAATATTAGCTATATAAGCACATACTCTGTATACATCAGCTATATAAGTACAGACTGTAAATATCAGCTATATAAGCACATGCTCTGTAACATCAGCTATATAAGCACAGACTTTGTAATTATCAGCTATATAAGCACAGACTCTGTAAATATAAGCTATATAAGAACAGACTCTTTAAATATCAGCTATGTAATCACAGGCTCTGTAAATATCAGCTATATAAGCACAGACTGTAAATATCAGCTATATAAGCACAGACTTTGTAAATATCAGCTATATAAGCACAGACTGTAAATATCAGCTATATAAGCACAGACTGTAAATATCAGCTATATAAGCACAGACTCTGTAAATATCAGCTATATAAGCACAGACTCTGTAAATATCAGCTATATAAGCACAGACTCTGTAAATATCAGCTATATAAGCACAGACTCTGTAAATATCAGCTATAAAAGTGCAGGCTCTGTATACATCAGCAATATAAGCACATGATCTGCAAACATCAGCTATATAAGCACAGATGGTAAATATCAGCTATAAAAGCACAGACTGTAAATATCAGCTATATAAGCACAAGCTCTGTAAATATCAGCTATAGAAGCACAGACTCTGTAAATATCAGCTATATAAGCACAGACTGTAAATATCAGCTATATAAGCACAAGCTCTGTAAATATCAGCTATATAAGCACAGACTCTGTAAATATCAGCTATATAAGCACACACTGTAAATATCAGCTATCTAAGCACAGACTGTAAATACAGTATCAGCTATTTAAGCACATGCTCTGTAACATCAGCTATATAAGCACATACTCTGTAAATATCAGCTATATAAGCACAGTCTCTGTAAATATCAGCTATATAAGCACAGACTCTGTAAATATCAGCTATATAAGCACGGGCTCTGTAAATATCAGCTATATAAGCACAAGCTATGTAAATATCAGCTATTGAAGCACAGGCTCTGTAAATATTCGCTATATAAGCACAGGCTCTGTAAATATCAGTTATATAAGCACAGACTCTGTAAATATCAGCTATATAAGCACAGAATCTGTAAATATCAGCTATATAAGCACAGAATCTGTAAATATCAGCTATATAAGCACAGAATCTGTAAATATCAGCTATATAAGCACAGAATCTGTAAATATCAGCTATATAAGCACAGAATCTGTAAATATCAGCTATATAAGCACAGACTGTAAATATCAGCTATATAAGCACAGACTCTGTAAATATCAGCTATATAAGCACAGGCTCTGTAAATATCTGCTATTTAAGCACAGGCTCTGTAAATATTCGCTATATAAGCACAGGCTCTGTAAATATCAGTTATATAAGCACAGACTCTGTAAATATCAGCTATATAAGCACAGAATCTGTAAATATCAGCTATATAAGCACAGACTGTAAATATCAGCTATATAAGCACAGACTCTGTAAATATCAGCTATATAAGCACAGGCTCTGTAAATATCTGCTATATAAGCACAGACTCTGTAAATATCAGCTATACAAGTACAGGTTCTGTAAACATCAGCTATATAAGCACCGACTGTAAATATCTAAGCAAATGCAGAACAGCGACTGGTATATAATTAAAACATTTGGAACCCTGCTTACATCGCTCTCTGTCTCTCCTCTGTCCCCAGGTATGTGTATAAGGACAGAATCAATTTTAACCCTGCATCACACACTATAACTGTCTTTCCCCCTACAAATTGTTATCTATGGTATGTCTTTATTACCTTAAAACTTTCATTTCTCTGTCTTCCACTTTGTTAAGAAAGGTGTCATCTGTATTGTTTGATCAGGCCTTGTTTGATCCTGAAATAATTTATGACCTTTGCTAATTAGAAGCATATGACTGTTATTACCTTTAAATTGAATACCCCTGGCTTGTTACATCAAGCTAGCTTGTTAGATCAGTGCAGCATGTGCAGTTCTCTAAGGGCTTGATTTATCAAAGCCCCTACCACTGCAAGTTCTCACAAGAACCTGCTTGCCGTATTTAACAAGCAGCGGTCATCCTAACCTCTTCGCCACCTCTAAGGGGGTGAAATTCAATCTCTGCAGTCTAGTCCGACCAAGGAGATTGACATCTCATGTCATGCCCGCGGGTGATTGGCTGTGCGTGAACAGGGGGCAGGATTGCACGCGAGCGCAAAAGAGCGCTCGTGTGCAATGGTAATTTCCTCTGGGGAAATTTGCCCCGCCAGAGGCGAGTTGAGGCAGACAGGGGCGCATATATGCACCCCTGTCCACCTCAGCTTTGATAAATCGAGCCCTAAGTGTAGAGAGTTATAACAAGGGAGTAAGACAAAGGAGTGGACAACAAAAAAAAGTACTTTCAAATCTCACAAATTAACAGCAAACATGCTACACTTTCTAATGTCTGCATTAACCGTTTTCTCCCTTCTGCTTAAAGTCATAGCTCTTCCTTTCATAAACAGCACACAGACAATTCATATTTCTCCTTCTCTTCTACCTTGCCCCCTCTACAACACACATGAACTCTATTACTATCTCACATCCCTCAGCCAGCCATGCTTCACTGATCCTAAACTTAGACACTCACATAAGACACATTCTCATCTCCTTTCGCTCACCATCTTTCTTCTTCTTGCAGCTGGGGATGTCTCACCTAACCCAGGTCCACCCTCCGCTTCCCTCAGCTCACTACCCTAAATGACACCTCGTACACCTTGCCCACGTAACCCTCTAAAACTCATTAACTGCCCCTCTATTAGTACACCCCAATTCTCTTGTGCCCTTTGGAATGCACGCTCTGTATGCAATAAGCTTACATCTATTCATTAGCTATTTATTGCATGTTCACTTAACCTGTTAGCCCTCACTGAAACTTGGCTTTCCTCCTCTAACACAACTGCTGTAGCCTCTCTGTCCTATGGCGGCCTGCACTTTAGTCACACTCCCAGGCCAGGAGACAAACAAGGAGGGGGAGTAGGAATTCTCCTGTCTCCACACAGTACCTTTCACTGCATTCCTTCACCCCCCTCTCTTTCCTTCTCATCTTTTGAAGTTCATGCTATTTGCCTCTTCCTCCCTCCAGCTCTTCATGTTGCAGTTATCTATTGGCCCCCTGGCCCAGCATTACAATTTCTGGACCACTTTGAAGCCTGGCTTCCACATTTTCTCTCTTCTAATGTCCCTTCTCTCATCTTAGGGGACTTCAACATACCAGTTGATAATCCTAATATGCCTGCTGCCTCTAAACGTCTATCCCTTACCACCTCTTTAGGCCTGTCCCAATGGACAACATCTCCAACCCATTGTAAAGGCAACTCCATAGACCTGGCCTTCACTAATCTCTGTGCCATTTCCAACTTCCTTAACTTCCCCTTTCCTCTCTCTGACCACCATCTACTAACTTTCTCTCTTACTCTACCTGCTACATCTTTGCAAGCCCCCAAGAAACTGCTACCTTACAGGAATTTAAATGACTTGGCTCTCACCGACTTTTCCACTCAAGTGAATCCACTGCTCTCCAACATTTCATCCCTCTCTTGCCCAAACCTTGTGGCTTTAAAGTATAATTTGGCACTAAAATCAACACTTGACAAAGCTGCACCCTCCACTGTTCACCGTACATCAATCACTCTATAGCAACGGTGGCACACAAAACAGGCCAGATATCTTCAGCGATTTTAACGGGCTGCTGAACGGCAGTGGAGGAAATCAGGCACCTGTGCTGATTTCCGGCATTATAAAATCATCCCTAAGTCCTACAACTCTGTGCTCAGCCTGGCCAAACAAATCTATTTCTCCCTTGTGTCATCTCACGCATCCAACCCCAGAAAGCTGTTCTCAACCTTTAACTCCCTTCTATGTCCGCCTGCACCCCCGCCCACTACCAACCTCACTGCTCAGATTATTGCTGATCACTTCAAAAATAAAATTGACACCATTAGAAAAGATATCTGCACCTCACACCCCTCAAACCCAACAATTCTACCCTCCCCTTCTATTAACAAAACTCTATGCTACTTCCCTCCTGTAACACAGGAAGAAGTCTCCTATCCTTGGCTCATCTCACAACCTGCCCACTTGACCCTATTCCTTCACAACTTCTTCCCTCTCTCTCTGCTTTACTAACCCCTACCCTAACTCATCTCTTTAACCAATCAACCAATCTCTCACCGCTGGCACATTTCCTGATACATTCAAGCATGCGTCAATCATACCAATTCTAAAAAAGCCCTCGCTTGACCCCTCAGCGCCTTCTAACTATCGACTGGTCTCCTAACTTCCCTTTGCTTCAAAATTATTGGAACGACTGGTCTATAATCAGCTAACTCAATTTCTCACTACTAACTCCATTATTGATCCACTACAATCTGGTTTCTGCCCTAAACACTCAACAGAAACCGCTCTTGCTAAAGTAACAAATGGCCTGTTATCAGCTAAAGGAAAAGGCCACTACTCCTTACTAATTCTTCTTGACCTATCAGCTGCTTTTGACACAGTTGACCATCCTCTCCTCCTAAAAATACTATTTTCATTTGGCATTCAAGACACAGCCCTCTCCTGGTTTGCCTCATATCTCTCAAACCACTCGTTTTCAGTTTCCTTTAACAACATATCTTGTGATCCTATGCCTCTCTTAATTGTAGTATGTGGTTATTAATTAGTTTAATTGATTTTTAATTTTTACTAAATATAATTCTAATTTAGTACTGAATCTAATTCTATAGTAAAACCACTAAACCAATACAAGTAAGTTGTGAAATAAACACTATAAAAGGGTCTCCATTGTTTCCAAAGAATTTATTAGGAATCAATATATGTTAATAATAAGAGAAATATTTAGATATATATTCACATCTATTTTACAGCAAAACAGTCCAAATAATGAATACAGGGCAGCTCTACCACAACCCCAATTTGTGCAACACTGCTAAAATAATCACAAAATTTTATCTCAAAGGAATGCACTTAGCCAAATTCTCTAATGTGCCCAACATCAGCCATCCTTTCAGGAACAGGATAAGAAGAGAGACAGAAAGAATGTGTTTCCCAATGTTATTCTTAATTTAAGGGGATTTGGCCTATTACATGCCAGTCAAGGCTAATGGGAGTGTATTGGGCCCCTTGCTTTTCTCTTTCTATACATCCTCCCTTGGAAAACATATAACCTCCTTTGGATTCCAGTAACACTTAGATGCTGATGATACCCAAATCTATCTTTCCTCTCCTGATATCTCTCCCTCTTTACTCAACCAGATTTCCAACTGCCTCTCTGCAATTTACTCTTGGATGTCTTCACACTACCTCCAACTCAATCTGTCCAAAACTGAGCTGCCTCTTATTCCCCCCTCTTCGAGACATCCAACACCTGACATTTTTCTGACGGTTGGAGACTCTATTCTTAACACCTCACCCCAGATCCGCTGTTTTGGGGTCACTAGACTCAGAACTCACATTCAACCCACATATGCAAGCACTTACCAAATCTTGTAGTTCACACCTACGCAACATTTCCAGAATTCGTCCTTTTCTTACTCAAAAAACTACAAAAATACTTATTCATTCCCTCATTTTGTCACACATTGATTATTGCAATCTACTCCTAAATGGCCTTCCAAAACACCGCCTCTCCGCCCTCCAATCTATTATGAATGCTTCTGCTACACTTATCCACTTAAGTCGCCGATCTAAATCAGCTGCTCTGCTCTGCCAGTCTCTACACTGGCTCCCCATACACTCCAGAATACAATTTAAAGTATTAACCCTAACTTACAAAGTACTCAACAGTCTAGCTCCCAACTATATTTCCTCTCTCCATCGTAAAATATTCCCCATCCCGTCCTCTTCGATCAACCTCTTACCTACGTCTCTCCACTCCTGTTATCTCTACGCCCCACTCCCGCCTCAAAGACTTTGCACATGCTGCTCCTGTCCTCTGGAACTCTCTACCCCGCTCCATAAGACTGTCTCCAACCTTGTATAGCTTCAGACGCTCCATGAAAACCCACCTATTCAGAGAGGCTTACCATCTCCCCTCCTTCTCTCATCCTAACCAAACTAATACATGAATTGCCTGACTCACTGCTGCAACTACAACCGATGTGACAAGCTACCCCAACCTTATGTCTCTGCACCCTAACCCTGTAGACTGTGAGCTCTCCGGAGCAGGGCCCTCTTCCTCCTGTACTAGATTTGTTTAGTTTTGTTATGTTTTGTATTTTATCACAAATCCTTGTCATTGTATACCCTTATCATTGTACCCAACGCTACGGAATTTGGTGGCGCTATACAAATAAATGATAATAATAATGCTCTGTAAACATCAGCTATAAAAGCACAGACTCTGTAAATATCAGCTATATAAGCACAGGTTCTGTAAATATCAGCTATATAAGCACAGGTTCTGTAAATATCAGCTATATAAGCACAGGCTCTGTAAATATCAGCTATATAAGCACAGACTCTGTAAATATCAGCTACTGTATATAAGCACATGCTCAGTAAACATCAGCTATATAAGCACATGCTCTGTAAATATCAGCTATATAAGCACAGAGAGGCCTATCTATCAAGCCGTCAACTTTCTTGCATTCAACGGCACCAATACGCTCGCCTAACATTGCGGCCGCTGACCTGAATACGATCTCCATATTTATTAAAAAAGCCGGCAAAAAGCTGCGCACCAAGTACTGGGCGATGAGCAGCGGACTGTTGTTAACTAGCAGTCATCAATCTCGCTGCTATTCGGCTTTTACCAACTTTATTTATACCCTGTCACTAAACACCACCACTATACTAAAATGTTTAACCCCTATCCCGCCGCTCCCGGACCCCGCCGCAACTTTAATAAAGTTATTAACCCCTATCCCGCCGCTCCCGGACCCCACCGCATTTAAATAAAAGTATTAACCCCATTCCGTCGCTCCCGTACCCCCCGCAGCTAAATTAAAGTATTAACCCCTTTTCCGCCGCTCCAGGACCCCACCGCAACTAAATAAATGTATTAACCCCTAAACCCCTGGCCTCCCACATCACTACCACTTACTAAACCTATTAAACCCTAAACCGCCAGTCCTCCACATCACCATAAACTAAATTAAGTTATTAACCCCTTAACCTAACAACCCGCTAACTTTACATTAAAATTACAACATCCCTATCTTATAATAAATTTAAACTTACTTGTAGAATTAATTTTTTTTTTTTTTTTTTCCAACAACTTTATTGAAAATAATAAAGTAACATACAATAAATGGGAGACGCAGCTCCTCCAGTATACATGTTCAATAGTTGTCTTATATTTTCTTACATTTACATGTACGAGTTAAGAATTCTGGACATATGAATTTATCATAATAGTTTAAAGGGAAAAGAAAAAAGGGGTTAAGGGTTTTCAGAAAAAAGGTAAAAGGGAGAGATAGTGGTGGGCGAGTCCCGTCCCACCCGCAACCAGTTGGAGGTATATCTATAGGTTTACTTTGAATGTTTGTAAGTTTCCCAGATTTGGGATATTTCTGCGTAAGTATCCATTTTGGCATTCTTGAGGTAATAATATTCTTCGAGGTCTAAAAGGTCTGTAACTTTGTCAACCCACATACCCAATGAGGGGCCTTTATTACTTTTCCAATTTTTGGCTATTAGTAGTTTCGCTCCATTTGTCATTATCGTGAATAACCGTAAATAAGGTTTATATTTAATGTTTGGGGGTTTATTTAGAAGCCATATCAAGGGGTCTAGAGGGAGAACAATCTCCAGGATGGATTCTATTTCTTTAATTACGTGTCTCCAGAAGTTTTGAATATCATTACACCACCACCACATATGTGCATCATTACTATCTACGTGACCGCATCTCCAACATGTGTTTGGATGGGAGCGAAATAATCTGTGTAGCTTCTTTGGGGTAAAGTACCATCTATGTAAGAGTTTGAAATTGATTTCTAGGATAGAGGATGAGATAGATGATTTTCTAGTGGCTTGTAGGATGGCGTGGCTCGTTTGGGGTGATATTATGGTACCTAGGTCTGTTTCCCACTTTTCCAAAAATAGTGGTATATACCCCGGGGGTTTCTGGGATAATAGTTTGTAAATCATGGATAGTGTATGTCTGAGTGGTGGTGTTTGTATGCATAAGGATTCAAAGTTTGTCAACGGTCTAGACAGATTATTGTAGTCTTTGTGTTTAAGTATATAGTTTCTAGCTCGTCGGTATGTGAACCAATTGGAGAAACATTCATGTCCATCTGCAATAAAATCTGACTGTGTGCGAATTGATTCGTTTGTAATCATGGTCCGTACTGCTATATCTGTGGCTTGGTTTACTGGGTCTATTGTGGTAGCAGGTGGGTACAATATAAATTCCCCATTCTCCAGAAGGGACGTCAATGGGGATGGTTTGGAGGAGATAAATAAGGATGTGTTAATGATTTTGTCCCATATCCTAAATGTTTCACTCGTTATCGGGTTAATATCAGTTTTGAGCTGGGGTTTGTTGGAGATGTCCCAACACAGTCTACCTAGATGGGGTTTTTGGTGAATTAGATGTTCTAAGGGAATCGAGCGTTTGTGTTGGTAGTGAATATTCCAGTCCACAACCCTCTGTAAAACAATTGCCTGTCTATACAACTCGAGATTCGGGACTCCCATTCCCCCCTGAGATCTGGGTGAATACATTATGTTTTTATTTATTCTAGGCGGCTTTTTGTTCCAAATGTAATCATTAAAAGCTTTTTGTATGGAGGGTAAATAAGTTGTGGGTAATGGGATGGGTAGTTTTTGTAAGTAGTAAAGTATTCTCGGGAAAATGTTAATTTTAATAACCTCTATACGTCCCAACCAAGATATCTGTTTAGATCTCCACGTAGAGAGGTCATTTATAATTGTCCTTTTAAGAGGTACGTAGTTCATATTGAACATATCATCGTAGGTTGGCGCTAGTTTGACTCCTAGATATTTAAGTGAAGTATTACACCATGAGAATGATGTGAGCTGTTTTATATTGTGTATGTCGTGTTTGTTCATATTTATACTTAGAATCTCAGATTTGGCCTTATTAATGGTGAAATTTGACAGTGTGTGAAAAATCTCTAATTCTTGGTTTATTTGTGGGATTGATTCTTTGGGATCTGTGATGGAGAAGAGCATATCATCTGCGAAGAGAGAGACTTTATATTGTTGTGAGCCAATGTTGATACCGTGTATTTGTGGGTTATTCCTAATACTAGTTGCTAACGTCTCTATTACAAAGGTAAACAAAAGAGGTGAAAGGGGGCATCCCTGACGTGTTCCATTAGTTATAATAAAGGGGTCGGATAAGGATCCATTTATCAGTATGCGAGCGCTCGGTTGAGAGTAAAGTGAGAAAATACGGGTTATAATTTGGGGGCCTAGGCCTATCTGTGATAACGTGGCTTTTAAGAAGTCCCATGCTATGCGATCGAAAGCCTTTTCGGCATCAGTAGATAAGAATAGGGATGGTATCTTTTCTTTGGTGACATAATGGATAAGGTGTAATGCTCTTACTGTATTGTCTTTGGCTTCGCGGCCCGGAACAAAACCAACTTGATCAGAATGTATTATGTGGGGGAGAATTTTGTTCAGTCTATGTGATAGAATTTTTGCAAATATCTTAATGTCCGTGTTCAATAATGAAATGGGACGATAGTTTGCAGGTAGAGAAGTGGATTTATTTGGTTTTGGTAGGAGTGTTATATGGGCCTCTAAGGCCCTATCCGAAAACCCGCTGGAGGACTCTATAGATTGGAAGTATTTTAGCATCTGTGGGGATAGTGTCTCTCTAAATGTAGTGTAGTACTTGTGAGTAAAGCCATCTGGGCCCGGTGTTTTCCCTGTAGGTAGATCTTTAATTACTAGGTTTATTTCTTCTACTGTCAGGGGTTCTTCTAAAGTATCTTTTTGTTCGGGAGTGATAGTTGGAAGTTTTAATTGTTTAAGGTAATTATCTATTACGATTGGTCGTAATTGAGGGTTTTCTGGTTGATGGTGCGGGTTATTTCTAATATTGTATAATTTTTGGAAAAATTTCTGAAATACTCGTGCTATTCTAGGTGTAGAGTATTGGGATTGCCCTTGTTCGTCAGTAATGTGTAAGATATATTTTTTGTGATTTTTGTGTTTAAGGTACCTTGCTTAAAGCCTCCCGAATTTATTGCGGCCCTCATATTGTCTTTGTCGGTTATGAAATGCTTTTCTCTTAATTTCTTTGGATAGGTGTGATGCTAGTTTTTGCTTTTCGATAGTCAGTTCCCTTAGTATCTCCTTATTAGAAGGAGAATGTTTATGTCTGTCTTCCAATTGTTGGATTTTATCTAAGAATGTCTTAACTGCTTCTCTTTTAAGTTTATTATGGTATGCTTTTATAGCCATCATTTCACCTCGTATGACGCTTTTGTGTGCTTCCCATAATGTTTGAGGAGATGTTAATGGTGAAGTATTAAATTGGAAGTATTCTGTAAGTGCTTTATCAATTTTTAGTGCATTGATAGGGTCGGTAAATAAATAATCATCTAGCCGCCAAACAAAATCCTTAATAGGTTTAGATGGCCATACGAGGGAGCTCACCACCGCTGAGTGGTCCGACCAAGTGATTGAGTTAATTTTAGCTGATTTAAATAGTGCCAAGCCACTTACATCTGTAAACATGTAATCTATTCTAGTGTAAGTCTCGTGAGGATATGAGTAAAACGTGTAGTCCCTACTGGACGGGTGGAGGGTTCTCCAGACATCTTGGGCGACAATTTGTTTGAGATATGTTTTTATTTTATTTAACTGTGAGGTAGGTAGTGATGATCGCTGTGAAGAGCTGTCTATTTCCGGGTTTAAAACTATATTAAAATCCCCACACATTATAAGTGGCCCTTTCTGGAAATCTAAAATTTTATTAGTGATCTTTTTAATGAATTTGTGTTGGCCTGTGTTAGGCGCATATATTGAAGCCAGTGTCACTGGTCTGTTATAGAGTATACCAATAATTATAATTTATCTACCTTCTTTATCTCTGATGGTATTTAGTTCTGTGAAGGGGATACCTCTTTTGATTATGATACCAACACCTTGTTTCTTATGTTTGTGATGTGAAGCCCAAAAGCAGATTCCGAACTGGCTAGCAAATGTATTGGGTTCTCTTCCTTTTTTAAAGTGTGTTTCTTGGAGAAACAACACATCTGCTCCCTGACTACGACCAAGGATCTCTTTTGTGGTATGTTAAGACCTTTTGCATTGATGGAGTATAGTTGCAATTCGTTGGTGTGTGTGATATGTTTTATTTGTTTAGCCATAATCTAGATGAAATGTGAGATTAATATAGATAGGATATAGGTTACTTACACAAGTATTTTTTTATAAAGTGCTTTATGGTTGCAGGATAGGACAGGACCGCCAACTAGGAATGGAAAGAAAAGATTTGAGAAAAGGGGGAAACAAATAAAAACGAAAACAAAAATTAGAGTCATCACAATAACATTCATGAGGTAGCAAGCCATTTTGTAGGTCTCCAGCTCACAGGTAAATATTACATGTAGGGAATTACTTAGTTATACACTATAGTATCTAAACAATATATTCTGTGTATTTGGGTATGACAATATTTTTCAACTGGTTTTAAATAATCAACTGTTTCTCATTATCTCAATATTTGCGATCTTCTGATTATTTTACTACATAAGTCTGTTGTTGCTATTACCTTCATAACAACCAATCAAGGACTTTTTAATTTCTCATATTTTAACTGTTTAGTTAATAATAACTTAATCTCTTGTTTAGAACTTAGGATATTAAAACAAAACATTTCTGTTTATATAACTTTTGATAGAATGGCAACGTAAACTCTTCAACAAAATAACAGGTATAACCTCTTAAGTTAAGGATAAGATTTCGATCACATAGTTAGTCTGTTCTTTGGTATATATGTCACACCGTGACCAAGTCTGTTCATCTTATTTTCATAAATTCAAGAAGTGACTATTGAGTTCCCAATGCCTAATTCTAAATTTAAAGCAACAGCAAACAACAGTAATGCATAACTTTCTGTATACTTATCAGATCTTGTCGAACATCTTTATATATCTGAAGCAGTGTCTTCTGTCTTTTTCTTTTTTCGTTGAACAGTTGACCATTGCGATCTCTGAGGGAGGGGGGGGGGCATTCTGGTGTGTGATTGAATTCGGTAGATCAGATTGTGGGAAGTCAATGTTCAAGCCTTTAGAGAAAGAGTCTATGTCCGTTGGATCCTTGTATATGTATGTTCTACCTTCCTTCTGTACAATTAGGCTGAAGGGGAATCCCCATCTGTATTTCACCTTCCTTTCTTGTAGTCTTTGGGTGATGAAGCGAATCTCTTTTCTTCTTTCTATGGTGGCTGGACTAATGTCTTGGAATATTTGAATACTGTATGTTTGAAATCTGATTTCTCTTTGGAGTCGCACCTGTTTCCAGATAGCCTCCTTGTCTAAATAATTTGTAAATTTGATAATGATGTCCCTAGGAGGTTTTGGTGGGATAGGGAGTGGTTTAAGGGCCCTATGTGCCCTTTCCATTGATGTTTCAGAGAGTTTGACATTTGGGGCAATATATTCAAACATTTGCAAGAGGTAGGAGGGCAACGATTCCTTAGTAGCTTCTTCTGGAACACCTCTTATTCTTAAGTTGCTGCGTCGGTTACGATTATCCAAATCTTCTACTTTCAATTGGAGAGATTGAACTATGGATTCGTGTCTTGTTAGTTGGTGGTTGACATCAGACACAATATTGTTCAGTGAATCCTGTTCTTCTTCTAAGTATTCGAGCTTTGACCCCATTTCATTTATGTCTTTCCTCAGAGATGACATTTCAGTCTTAATAAATGTTTTTAGCTTAGCGAGATCAGATTTAGAGGGTAGTAGTGAGATAGTAGATTGTATCTGAGACAATTGGTCTGAGTTTGTGGTGTGTGTAACAAAGCGCAGTTCTTGCTGTGCAGACTCGTCACCAAGGAGTGACTGCACCTGTTCAGGCGTCTCTGTTTCTTGTCTGGTGAAGAAAGAATTCACTGAAGTGACGCCTGTTAGTTTTTTGTCCGCTTTAGTATTTTTCTTTGCTGTCATTGTCGAGTAATGCGGCCTGTATATTGTAGATTTCAGGCTGTTTCAATGTGTGGTTTGGGGAAGGAGGTTTAGCAAGGTTCCTATTATTGTATGTCTCAGAAAAGGGGTGTCTGCAAGAGGGTGGATATCGATAAAATCGAAGTTATATGGCTCTTATGGTTATTCCGAGTACAACTCTCATATTCTACTGTGACCCCTTCTCGTTTACTGTTTGCCGTGTTTGCTTTGCACAGCCCTTCCCAGCAATATTACGGCTCCCTTGCACTGGCCTGTTCTAAAGGTATCAGTCTATTTGTCCATGGCCAGGACAGATGTACTAGTAGTCAACCCAAAAACTCCTCAGACCAAGTTCTATCGTGAATTATTTTGTCTCTGGTCGTGCTTTATTTTTCCGCCCCCTTGTTCCCAAATTGCCTTACCGCGTGGTCTTGTGTAATGGCGGCGCACTGTTTGCAATCGATCTCCTCCAGACAGATCCCGCTGCAAGTGATCTGCAAGTCCCGGTGGTTGTATAGTTAAGTTATTGAGCAGAGATCCCAATACTTTACATTACTTTCATGGGAAAGTCATTTGCCTCTTGCCATATTGTAGTCTGCTTCACTCGGTATAGCGGTTCGTCTTTTTTAACAATGACGGAGCTCTTTTTCTTCTTCTTCGGCTTACCGGAGTCTGTGAGCAAGGTTCATCTAGCAGTGTATAGGCATTTGAAATGTAAATTCCCAATTTTAACTTTGATTATTAGGCTAGAGACCTATGGCTTGCATGGAGCTTTTCTAAACAGCGGCCATGTCCCTGCACGGCTACGCCCCGCCTCTCACTTGTAGAATTAATTTAAACTATATTAAACTATTAATTAACCTACCCTAACTATTATATTAAAATTAAATTAAAATACAATTCAAAAAAGACTTCACAGCGACTTAACAGTGTTCATTATTTTGTGATGATATATGATAGTTCATTTGGTGAAACCAACTCTATCACAGAGTCCCACTATAGCGGATGTCACCGGTTAGGTATTATCAAATATAATTTCCAAGTGTCAAATAACAAAGGTAAGGACTCACCCAGACGTAGGAACCTTAATACCAAGTTACTTTGTCCTAACTGTTACACTCCAATAACATATTTCTGCAAAATAATAGCCAGGCAAATATAAAAGTTAAATGCAAGCGATACTTAGTCACGGCAAGAGCAGAGAAATGTTATATATTAACGAGTTCACAGAAAATGGGTACAAAGTAACTGGCTACGGAATTGAATATTGTTCAGAAATATAGAGCATTTGGAACAAATATAATAAGTATAAAAACACATTAAATATATTATTTAACTACAAAATTCTAAAAAACTTGGTATTAAGGTTCCTACATTCTAATCTTTGATAAATTTACGTAATTTTAATAAGTGTTTAGTTTTTTACTTTATGTTATTTTGTGGTGTCTAATAGTTGTTAATGATAGCTAGTCAGCTGTTGCTTAGGTATGGAGATCTAGAGGTTAAATCCTCAGTTTGGCCACTGAATGCCGATAGGCTAGATATCCTTGTTACCTGAGATTTAACAGCTGACAATAACACTTTTTCCCCAGCTCTAATGAACTGCCTGTGAGGCAGGAAACGCGTTAGCTCTGTTTGCTTGCTGTGCCTGTATGACTTTTTTACATACATTGGAATAAAATATACTTTTAATCTGCTCATCTCTCCCGGTCCTTTTTACACCACTACTGCGAAGTTTTGTTCTGTTTATGAAAGTCTGAAATTAGGGGTTTGGAGAGCCCCAGCAACAGTGGGAGTAAATGCAGCTATACTGGTAACGTACCAGTATTTTGGAAGGCCCCGGACTGCAGCTTTCTGTGCAAACTGTTGCTCAGTGACAGAGGGTGGAAACTGAATTGCATCGCTAAAGAGTCTGCAACTTGGGATAAAGATATTACTCTGTACTGAGATGGCTACGTCTGGGTGAGTCCTTACCTTTGTTATTTGACACTTGGAAATTATATTTGATAATACCTATCCGGTGACATCCGCTATAGTGGGACTCTGTGATAGAGTTGGTTTCACCAAATGTACAATCGTATATCATCACAAAATAATGAACACTGTTAAGTCGCTGTGAAGTCTTTTTTGAATTGTATTTGAAAGTGTGTTCTCCGATAGAGACTTACTTCAGTGAACTTAAACAATAGGTTTTCCAAGTTTATAATACGTGGATAATGGCTGCTTCAAATGATACTGTTAGGAGGGAGAGATTTGCAAAACTATTTAAAGGCACAGCAGCATGTGAAAACAAAGTAGAATTAGGAACCCTCTTTTCTAAATACACATCAAGGAATTGAAATTGTGGTGGGATATAGAATTTTTGGAATATTATTTGGAGGAAAAAAAGATACCTCGAGGATTGAGGATGAAGAAGTTTCCAACATTTCACAAAGATACATTTCACAAAGATAAGATAAAATATATTTTATAGTTATCATGTTGGAGTTTTTTTTTTTCTCTCTTTCTCCTCCTTCTCCCTCCCCCTCTCTTTCTTGCCTTGCCCCCTCTCCGCTCCCCCCCTGATGTTATTTTTTAGTATATTATTTTATATATATAGATACATCATTGCATGTATACAGCTTAATGGCTGTAATTTTACTTTGTGTAACGTATATGGCCCTAATCGTTTTTCCCCATCTTTTTGGGATAATATCAAGCATAAATTATTCCCATTTGTGGGAGGGAATTTAATATTGGGGGGTGATTTTAACATGTCTATTTGTCCTGAATTAGATAGGTTATCATTAAAAAATACAAAAGAATATTATAAAGTTGCAAAAATGTTTAAGAGATTTAGTCATGAATTAAAATTGGTAGATATTTGGAGATTAAAAATCCTGACCAGCGAAGTTTTACATTTGAATCAAAAGGGCATAGGACTTTTTCCAGAATAGATATTCTATTTATCTCTAAACCATTAGCTATTTGTAAGACAGAGGCTGTTATTTATGATGTTGTGATATCGGACCATTCACCAATCGCAGTTAAGTTATGTGCAACAGCTATACCTAAGAATCAAGTTCCACCTTTCTTTTTTCCGGGTTTTCTGGCTAACAACCCCAGATTTATTAATAATTTAAAACAGAAGTGGAATGATTATCTGTCACATAATGTGACTCATTCTGATAGAATTGCTTGCTGTGCCTGAATGACTTTTTTACATTAATATGGAATAAAATATACTTTTAATCTGCTCATCTCTCCCGGTCCTTTTTACACCACTATTGCGAAGTTTTGTTCTGTTTACGAAAGTCTGAAATTAGGGGTTTGGAGAGCCCCAGCAACAGTGGGAGTATATGCAGCTATACTGCTAATGTACCAGTATTTTGGAAGGCCCCGGACTGCAGCTTTCTGTGCAAACTGTTGCTCAGTGACAGAGGGTGGAAACTGAATTGCATCGCTAAAGAGTCTGAAACTTGGGATAAAGATATTACTCTGTACTGAGATGGCTACGTCTGGGTGAGTCCTTACCTTTGTTATTTGACACTTGGAAATTATATTTGATAATACCTATCCGGTGACATCCGTTATAGTGGGACTCTGTGATAGAGTTGGTTTCACCAAATGTACAATCGTATATCATCACAAAATAATGAACACTGTTAAGTCGCTGTGAAGTCTTTTTTGAATTGTATTTGAAAGTGTGTTCTCCGATAGAGACTTACTTCAGTGAACTTAAACAATAGGTTTTCCAAGTTTATAATACGTGGATAATGGCTGCTTCAAATGATACTGTTAGGAGGGAGATATTTGCAAAACTATTTAAAGGCACAGCAGCATGTGAAAACAAAGTAGAATTAGGAACCCTCTTTTCTAAATACACATCAAGGAATTGAAATTGTGGTGGGATATAGAATTTTTGGAATATTATTTGGAGGAAAAAAAGATACCTCGAGGATTGAGGATGAAGAAGTTTCCAACATTTCACAAAGATACATTTCACAAAGATAAGATAAAATATATTTTATAGTTATCATGTTGGAGTTTTTTTTTTCTCTCTCTTTCTCCTCCTTCTCCCTCCCCCTCTCTTTCTTGCCTTGCCCCCTCTCCGCTCCCCCCCTGATGTTATTTATTTTTTATTTTTTTCCAACAAGCTTTATTTATGACAAGATGAGATGTACAACAAAAATTGAAAAAGGAGGTTACTTACAGTGATAAACATTACATAGAAGAGTGTATCATATTACACATGTCTGATTTCTGTGCCACTGGATCCATGTTACATCTCCAAATGGCTCATAAATTCACTCTAGTGAGTGCTAGATTGTCTCATTCTTGTCAATTAGAGTCCATTCATTGAGCAATGTTCATGAGCTTGCCATGTCGAGCGGTAATGCTCGTAGTGCACAATAAAGATATATACAGGCTTAATATCCAGATACAGTTTCTACATCGGGCAGTTTTTATTGAACCAAGAGAGCTCAGCTTATCCTCAATACATTGCTGAGCCTATTATGTTGCCCGATGACTACACACAGATGTGCGTGAGAGCTATAGAACAGAAAGAGGTGCGAAAAGAGTGAGAAGTATATGTAGAAGGGGAAGAGGGAGGAAAGAGGAAGGGGAGAGAGAAAAATGAAAAAAAAAAAAGGGGGATTTATATTACAGGAGGGGGGGGAAGGGAAGGAGAAGGGGACGAGGGAAGAAGGCAGTGAAGGGGGGGAGGGGGGGGGGAGGATGTGTGACAGTCGTAATTCTTGGGGAAGGAGGACAGGGAGTGTACTAATCTTAATAAAAACCATATATTTTAGTCTAAAGTCCCCGACCTTCCCAGGTCAGGGACATCATTTCATGCGTAGCTATCTTTCCGATTTTGAGAAAGTGGTATCGTTCCAGCCTCAGCATCTCCCCTACTTTAAGCCTCCATTCCTGCAGACTTGGGGCCTGTGGACTTTTCCAGTGAGCTGGGATAAGTCCCTTAGCACTGTTGAGCATCAGCAGGAAGAGAAGGTATTTGTCCTCTCCTAATATTTTAGGGAACCCGTGTGAAATTAGATATGTCGATTTTGGGGGGATTATGATTTTTAGGAGTTTACTCATTGTCCCCAGCACCTCCTCCCAGAACAGTCTTATATGCGGGCAATCCCACCATAGATGAATAATTGTTCCCTCCTCCCCGCAACCCCTCCAACACTCCCCCCCCCGCCTGAGGGTAGATCTTATGGATCCTAGAGGGAGTGAGGTACCACCGGCTTAAGAGCTTGTAGTGCATTTCTTGCACTCTCGCCGAAATCGAGGCTTTCTTGGTTCTCAAGAAGATCTTAGACCAGTCTTTGGGCGATATTTCCATGTTTAGCGCCTTCTGCCAGGCTACCGTATATGACGGTAGCTCCGACCCCCCTCTAGTCAGGATGATCTTATACAGTAGTGACATCAGATGCTTTGGGGTCTGAAGCGTGATACAAAGCCCCTCAAATTGTGTTCTATGCCTAGAAAGCGCGCTTTGATCCTTGTGCGAATTCAGGTAATGTGAGATTTGTGCACATCTATACCAGGATACAAACATGCTTCGATCCCATTCAAGGAGGTCAGCCTGTGGTTTGAGTCTCCCTTCGTGTAGGATGTTCGAGATGGACACCTCTGCAAGGGTGTGTGTGTCTCCCTGTGAGTACGGTTTAGGTTCCATTCCCAGATCTGGGTTATCGAGAACCGGTATGTTTGGGGATGCTTTGGACGACACAAAGGGGCACCCATTCAGGGTTTGATCCCAAGTCGCAAGAGCGTCTGCTATCAGAGGATACGCCGAAACGGCCGCTGGCCGGCTCCCCTCCGACACCCAGGCCAGCGCCCCCACATTTCTACTTCTGAGGATTTCGTTATCCATCTGAATCCACCTTTTATCAGGGGAGTTTCTACACCACTCTACTATCCTCTGGAGAGAGATAGCTCTCTGGTACTCTTTCAGCAATGGCACTCCAAGACCTCCTCTGTCTCTAGGGAGGTAAACAGTGCTCCGCTTGATTCTAGGCCTGACCCCGTTCCAGATATAGGTTTCCATTGCCGACTGAATTTGCTGAAGGTAGTGAGAGGCGGCGGAGGCCGGTATTGTCTGCATGATATATAAGACTCTCTGCAGTATGTTCATTTTCACCACTCCGACACGACCCATCCAAGAGATGGTCTTGTTCTTCCAATTGATAAGGTCTTTGGTGACTTCGTCACAAATGCCTTTATAATTAAGCTCAACTATCTCTGCTAAATGAGATGTGATTGTTATGCCTAGATATTTGATTTGATGTTCAGCCACTTTTATCGGGCAGGTTGATTTAATTGCGGAAAAGACATCAGCGGGTTCTGATACGTTTAAAATCTCCGATTTAGAAGGATTTAGGAGGAAGTTCGAAACCTCTCCATATCTCTTAAATTCCCCCAGGGCTGCCCCGAGAGAGTCGGCGTACATCGACAGTTTATGTTCGACTCCACCCACGACCAACCCCCTCACCGCCCGGTTAGCTCTAATCTTACTGGCCAGCACCTCAATTGTGAGAGCAAAGAGAAGGGGCGATAGAGGACAGCCCTGTCTCGTACCATTTCTGATCAGGAGGGACTTCGAGAGAGTACCATTGACCCTCACTTTGGCATTAGGAGCCGAGTATAGTGACATGGCTCCGTTAATGAAGCCTGTTCCAAACCCGAACTTGTGCAAGGTAGCACGGATGAAACGCCAGCTGACCCGGTCGAACGCTTTTTCTGCGTCTGTCGTGACCAGGGCCAGCGGCGAGTTGTTTTCATGCGCATATGATATCATCTGCAGGACCTTAAGGGTATTATCCCTAGCTTCGCGAGAAGGAATAAACCCTACTTGCTCAGTAGAGACCAGGTCAGGCAGAAATCTATTTAGACGGGTGGCCAGGACCTTCGCCAGTATCTTTACATCTGAGTTGAGCAAAGACATAGGCCTATAACTCTCGGGTCTATCTGGGGGTTTTCCCGACTTGGGGATTACTACGATATGTGCCTCAAGCATAGATCCCGGTAGGTCGGGGGTGCCCGTCAGAGCGTTGAACATATTCACTAGTCTCGGGATCAGAATGTCTGCATATATCTTGTAATATTTGAGGCCAAAGCCATCTGGTCCCGGAGACTTGCCCGAAGGGAGGTCCTTTATAGCTTTTTGTACTTCCTCGTTCGTAAACGGGGAGTCCAGGGACTCGGAATCCGAATTCGAAAGTCTAGGAAGCTCTGCATCCTCCAAGTATTTCAGAACATCTACGGCATCGCACTCAGGAGCGCATTGCACCCCTTCCGCCCGGGCAGGGTCATGTAGATTATAGAGGGACTCGTAGTAGGCCCTGAACACCTCCGCTATGGAGTCGCCGTCCGATTTGGTGAGACCCTGTGTGTCTTTCATATGGTGTACATATGCTTTCAATTTTTTCCTCGCAATCGCTCTGGCGAGAAGCTTTCCGGGTTTATCACCCTGCTCATAGAATAATTGTTTCAGGATTAGGGCTTGTTTTTGGTACCCTTCTTGCAGATATTGTAGCAGGCTTTTCCTAGATGCTAGCAGATGGGCCAAGCTTGCCTCATCTTGAGGTGAGTTTTTGTGAACTAGCTCTGCTTGTTCGACTTGAGAGAGTAGGGTTTTATATCGCTCTCTTCCTAGTTTTTTAAGCCTCACTTTATGCTTGATTAACAAGCCTCTGATGGTGCACTTATGTGCTTCCCATATAGTGGTGTCCTTCAATTGATCATTGTCATTTAATAGGAAGAATTCGGTTATAGCTTTACGGATTTCCGAATTGAATACTGGATCCGCCAATAACGTGTCATCCAGCCTCCACACAAATGGAGTGATTGGGGTCATGGGCCAGTGAATAGAGCAGCTTACCGGGGCATGATCAGACCAGGTAATCACGTGGATATTACTACTCTTAGTAACAATGAGACCTGTTGAATCAGTAAACAGATAATCAATTCTAGAGTATTTCCGATGTGGGTGCGAATAGAATGTGTAATTTTTATCTTGTGGGTGATGTGTGCGCCAGATGTCGTGCATCGCTAGCTCCATGAGAGTTGCAGCTATTCATCTCCGGACTCTCTGAGGAGCACTGGAGAGGCCATCCGAAGTGTCAAGGGAGGGATCAAGCGATGCGTTAAAGTCTCCACCGAGGAAGAGGACACCAATTCGCATCTCTAGGATTTTATGGGAGACTTTCTGGAGAAAGAGGTGCTGGGACACATTAGGGCAGTAGACATTTTCAAACGTCACGGGTCTGTTATGCAGTGTACCGGTAAGCAAGAGAAATCTACCATCCGGGTCTCTGTAAGTTTGTGATAGCTGGAAGTGGGAACCCTCACGAAAGAGAATCCCCACCCCATTTTTTTTCTCAGGACCCGAGGCAAAGTATGCCGTAGGGTAGTGACGGCTAAACCATTTTGGTTCATGCGAAGATGAAAAATGGGTTTCCTGCAAGTAAATTACGTCTCCACCCATCCTCTGCAGGTCTCTGAGGACTACGGAACGTTTATTAGGGCTATTTAAACCTTTTGTGTTTATAGAGATAAGCTCTAATGGATGGGGCCCGCCGGGCAGGCGTCGGCGCTGCATGTCCAGAGTGTTCGCTTAGCAATGATGATTAGGGGATGGGGCCACGAGGGGAAGGAGCGGAGGGAGGCCGCTCGTCAAAGTTTAATCAGGGGCAGATTGATAAGGGGGAGGGGGCAAAGGGGGAGGGGAAACAGGGGAAGGAGAGGGGAAAAAAAAAAAAAAAGAAAAAAAAAAAAAAAAAAAGTAAGCGAGAGAGGGTGTAGACAGGAAAAGAGAAGAGAATAACAGACGTCCTCTTTAGGGAGGACTAAAATTATTCTAATTGAGTTATAAGTGATAGAACAATCTATAGCTATACAACAATAACAATCAACAATTAGTTCTGTATTTCTTAAGGTAATAACTGTATAAACTACTTAACCAATCAGGGGTAGTTGTCCCTGCATATCTTGTTTGTAGCATAAACATAAAACATTAACATTGTAACTCGGAGTGACATATAAATATAAAGATCGTACTCTATACAGTGCCTCATCTGTAGCATTATAAGAATGATTTGACCGGGATAACCCCCCTCCCCCCGCCCTAGTTTCTGTGTGTCCTCCCTCACAGCAATCTGGTGCATTCTGTCTGATATGTCCCGCTCTTGCGTCATGCCCTGGGTGTCATTAGTTAAACATCAGATTGAGCGGCCTCCAAGGGGGCAGTGTGCACTATCTGGAATTAGATAACATGTATGCTAAGGCTTGTAGTGACAACTATCTTATGTGTGAGTCCTACCTGCAATGGAATCTGATGTGTGAATAGGCCACGTGTCTGCCTGATGGTTACTTTGTGTCTCTGATTGAACCTATCGCTAAGCAATCCACGAAAAGGAGTGAGACTGTGTATAGACATATATTAAACCCAGTAGTTAGTTATGTGATAAAAACAGTTACTTAGATCTGGGCTATAGAGAAATGCAATTCATTCTAAAATAACAATGTTTATAAATTCAACACTATGCAGACAAAGGCATTACATATATGACCTTAGGGTTCCATACGAAAAGTCCAGGATTCAGACCCCTGCAAAGAAAGATTGTACTGTTGGGGGAAGCAAACAAAGATCTTTGCATGGCGGGGGGGCCGGGGACACCCAGCCCCTATTAGAGGCACCAGTGGGAAGGGAAAGTCTCAGTTTTAATTTCTCAGCTGCTGAGCTTCTTCCTGATTCATGTTAGGGCGTTCTTGAAGGGCGGCCTCAGCATCCCATGGAGGCCTAATGTCCAGCTCCAAGGCCTGTGCAAAACCTGGGATGTCATCTGGTGATTTGAAGATATGTGTGATATTGTTTTTGGTAGCTATCAGACTTGTAGGGAAACCCCATCTGTAGGGGATCCTTTTATCCCTTAATGCTGAAGTGATATGCCTCAGATCCCTTCTTTTTTGTAGTGTTGTAGGGCATAAATCGGAGAACACCTGAATTTCCGTTCCCCTGAATATGAGTGGGTGTTTGGCCCTTGCCATCTTGAGAACTTCTTCCTTTTCCTTAAAGGAGAGGAATTTCATTATGACGTCTCTCGGTGGAGCTCTATTAGGTGGTTTAGGGCGCAACGCCCTGTGAGCTCTTTCTATTTGTACCTCCTGTGCATCTGCATTATTTTTCAAGTATCTGATGAATTCTTGAATGTATTGTTGCAGGGCAGGAGGGTCCACAGCCTCAGGAACACCACGCAATCGAAGGTTGCTCCTCCTGCTCCTGTTCTCAAGATCCTCTATCCGGTCCATGAGGCATTGTACTGTACCCTCCTGAGCCTGTAGGAAGCTAGCTTGCTGTTGCATATCTGAGCTGAGAGTTTCTTGTTTCTCCTCAACTTGTGTGACATGCCTGCTTACAGCCCCAATATCTCTCCTGAGCTCCCCAAACATATTCTTAAAATCTTGCATGGCGTTCTTTATATCATCCTTAGATGAGAGATATCATTCTTTGTTAGATATTCATGTGTTTGTGAGGCCTGTGCTTGTTCAGTTGACTGTGTTGTGCTGAGCTGTCCTATACTTTCATGCGTGGCCTTACCAGGGGGCCCATTGGGGTCTACTGAGATTAAATAGTTCTCCATGACAGAAGAATGTGCTCCCTTGTGGGGTTTTACATTCCTTTTGCTGGTCATATTAAGAAAGTGAAAGTCTGATCTATGCAAATAAGTATAATGCACCCGTACACACAAGTGGTTTTTTTTTTTTTTTTGTTTTTCTTATTTATTTTCCTGTCCACCAATAGTTGCTACAGGAAAGTTGAGGAAAGGTCTTTTTATTTAACTTTTGATGTGGGTTTCCTTCTATCCCCCTAAAACCAGCTGCTCCTTTGCCCTGCACCAAATTAGGCAGACTATGTCTGTTTGCAGAGTTAATGCGGTTTATCTCCCTCTGTAAACCGCGCTCAACAAAGGTGCCGGTTCAGCTTATGTGTCAGTTGCCCCCTTCAGCCCTAAGGCTTATCGCTTACCAGTCTGAGGAGGATCTTCGGGCACCGGATTGTAGCGTTCGGTAGTCGCCTGATCTGCTGCTGCTTGATTCAGAGGGTCCGGTTGCCACGGATCAGTTGCACAAGAAATCCCCTATCCTAAGGCCTTCTCTTCTGACGTTTCAGTCAGGCCACGTGGGTGTGACTCGGCAACTCCTAGGCCGTTCGCGGCTCTCCGAGAAAGGCACCCGGCACAGCAGGTATGTTCAGTTCAACCTCCGCTATGCGATCAGGTGTTGGGGAGATTATGTAGTTAGGCTGCTTCAATCTGCTCAGATGGATCTCTGTTAGCCGGGTGCGGATGTATCGCCCCGGGGATGGCGGTCTCCTCTCACTGAGTTTGTAGCTTCGCTCGCAGCTGTGAAGTTCCACTTTTACTGATGATAGGTTATGAAGTCCCTTCCCAAGTACATTTCTAAACTTCTTTGGGCTATCTAGTCACTCCGAGTATAATCAAGATAATACAGGGACCACAGAGCACTAACAAAAGGCAGCCATCTCCATCGGTGGCTAGGCTCCGCCCCCCCCCCTGATGTTATTTTTTAGTATATTATTTTATATATATATATATATATACAGATGTCTATAGTTACATCTAATATTAATTTTTTATCTTGGAACGTGGGAGGGATCACATCACCAAAAAAAAGAAAACTCATTATTAAACATTTAGCAAAATTTAATCCTGATGTGGTAATGATTCAGGACACACACCTTAGGGAACTAGAACTCCCCAAATTAAAATGCAAATGGGTAGGGGAACTAATTGCGGCCCCAGCAGTTAAAAGAAGATCAGGGGTGGCAATTCTTTTCCATAAGAATCTGGATTATAAAATTTTCAATGTACAAGCCGACCCCAAAGGAAGATACATCATTGCATGTATACAGCTTAATGGCTGTAATTTTACTTTGTGTAACGTATATGGCCCTAATCGTTTTTCCCCATCTTTTTGGGATAATATCAAGCATAAATTATTCCCATTTGTGGGAGGGAATTTAATATTGGGGGGTGATTTTAACATGTCTATTTGTCCTGAATTAGATAGGTTATCATTAAAAAATACAAAAGAATATTATAAAGTTGCAAAAATGTTTAAGAGATTTAGTCATGAATTAAAATTGGTAGATATTTGGAGATTAAAAAATCCCGACTAGCGAAGTTTTACATTTGAATCAAAAGGGCATAGGACTTTTTCCAGAATAGATATTCTATTTATCTCTAAACCATTAGCTATTTGTAAGACAGAGGCTGTTATTTATGATGTTGTTATATCGGACCATTCACCAATCGCAGTTAAGTTATGTGCAACAGCTATACCTAAGAATCAAGTTCCATCTTTCTTTTTTCCGGGTTTTCTGGCTAACAACCCCAGATTTATTAATAATTTAAAACAGAAGTTTAATGATTATCTGTCACATAATGTGACTCATTCTGATAGAATTGAAATGTTTTGGGAAGCTGCAAAAGCAGTCCTGAGGGGGGAAATTAAATTATATCTCCATAATTGGTAGCTTTAGAACAGCAGCTTGCTGCCCAAGTAAGTAACGCCTTTAAGAAGTATGTTACTAAGAGGTCCTGTGATAACTGGGATAAATAATGTAAAGCCAGGAGAGAAAGGGATATCTTCCTGAGACAAAGATCTCTTGAAGAAGAACAAAAAATTAATTTGCAGTATAAAGGAATGCATGGTAACTCTGCAAAATACCTGGCCAAATTAATAAAAATTAGAAAGAGCAAAAATCTTATCCTCTCTATTAAAGATAATAACATTTGCTATACGGACCCTGAGGACATTAAGAAAGTATTTTTTGATGTTTTCCAACAGTTATATACAGAATCCCCGATAGATAGGGATCATTTTATAAATTTTTGGACCAAAATCAAGATTCCGACTATTTCCGAAGAACTCCAAGGCTTGAATCAACCAATAACAGAGGAAGAGGTAGTTAAAGCTATCCAAACAGCTTGTAATAATAAGTCCCCAGGCCCTGATGGACTCCCAATAGAGTTCTACAAAATTTTGGTTGATGAAATAAAAGTCTATCTAACTAGATTATTTAATTTTTATTTCTTTGACGAAAATGAAATGTCAAGCTATTTCACAGCAGCACGTATTTAACTGATTTTAAAAAAATGTAAAGACCCTTTAGATCCTGGGGCCTATAGACCCATATCTGTTTTAAATGCAGATTACAAGATATTGACTGCTATCTTATCTGCCAGGTTAATGGTATTCCTGCATAAAATTATCCACCCTGACCAGACAGGTTTCATGAAAAACAGAACCTCTTTTAGAAATATTCGACAAGTTTCCTCATTGTTAGATTACGTATGGAACTTGGACTCCACTAAGAAGGAATCTATGAAATATAGGGAAGGAGCTATATTAACTGTTGACGCAGAAAAAGCTTTTGATGCAATTAATTGGAATTATTTATTTTCCGTGGTGGAGAAATTTGGACGGAGAAATCAGTTTCTTCAGTTTGTGCGTAATTTGTTTAAATCCCCTATATCTTAACTCTGTATAAATGGTTCCTTATCCCCTAAAATCAACCTTAAGAGAGGCACCCGACAGGGTTGTCCTCTCTCCCCCCTCCTCTTTAATCTGGCCTTGGAGCCTTTTAGTATTTGGCTGAGGGACGACCTCTCAGGTATTTCATTAGGTTCCCATACGTTAAAAGTCCTTCTCTATGCTGACAATCTACTTATATTTTTGGGTAATGTGTGCAAAGATATCCCACAGCTCCTTCATTTGTTTCACTTTTTTTTATCCTTTTGGGGTTATAAAATTAATTATAGTAAAAGTGAACTGTTAACGTTTTCTGAAGGGAAATCTAGACTCTGTATTCATCCATTTAAAACTGTGGATTAATTTCAATATCTTGGTATAGTGCTGCATAGAAACCCAGAAAATGGTACAGGTTGAATTACAATCCAATTTTACAGAAAATTAAGTCAGATCTAGACTTGTGGACCCTGCTGTTAATTTCTCTTTCGGCTAGAATCAATTTGATAAAAACGATTTTTACCCGATTATTATATTTATTCCAAAATCTTCCATTATTTTTGTCTAATAAAGATATGGCAGAGTTACAGGCCAGGCAATCAAAAAAAAAAAATAAACCTCGGATTGCTTATAAAAAAATATTGTTAAAACATCAGGTAGCGGGTCTGGCCCTTCTTGACCTAAGACTTTATAACTGGTCCTCCTTGGTCAAGGTTGCCCTAGAATGGATTACGGAGTTAAAAAAATTCCTGTTTCTAGATTTAGAATCTTTTCTAGTAACCCCTTTTTCATTAAAGGCTGTCTTACACTGTCCCCTAAAAAGACTTCACTCAAACTTGGCCAAATTGATCTCTATTAAAAATATTATTATTGCCTGGCAGAAAATTTGTAACTTTTGTAAGGTCTCTCCAGGATTCTCGCCGTTTCTGCCAATAACAGGTAATCTGGAGTTCATTCCTGGTATAGCACAGGTGGTCTTTAGGAGATGGGTGGACAACGGTTTAATATATATTCACCAGATTTTTAGTGATGATCAATTAATGACATCTGAAATCGTTGTTTCATAAGTTCTCACTCCCAAGGTCGGACCTATTTGCCTATTTTCAATTACGTCATTTTGTTGTCTCTCAGAAATGGAACACTGTAGGATTGCTTGAATGGTCCGATATCACTAAAGTCATTTCTAAATTTGCGTTAGGAGATACTTCTATATCCCTGATATACGATATTATGCTAGTGAAGCAGGGAGACCTACATGTCAGCAATTTGTATAGTTTTTGGATGAGGTATTTTCCCACCCTGGAGGAGAATATGATTAATAGAGGCTTTCTGATATTGGATAAGTTATTGATACCAACTTCGTGGAGAGAATCTCATATGAAACTTATAAATAATTATTATTTAACACCAGACAGAATGTCAAAATTTTATCCCTCCCAAAGTTTTCTGTGTTGTTGCTGTTCTTTTGTTAAAGCCGACATCAAACATCTATTCGGGGCTTGCCCGAAAATATTTCAGCTCTGGCAGAAGATTTGGTTCTGGTATAGTAAACTATACCAGGATAATAATCCCTTCAGCCCAGAAGATATATTTTTTCTTACAGGTTCTGAACTTAGATCCTTAAGACTGATTCAAGTTATTAATACTATTATTCTTGCAAATAGATCTCTCATACTGAAAAATTGGAAAAACTGTGCCACTCCGAACTTTTCATTATGTATTAAAGAAATACAATATCAGATTTTATTTGAATCCCATTATATGAAGTTTGCTACTGATTCTAGAATAAGCTCTTTCCTACTGGATTGGTCCCTAATTATTAAATCTTTCCCACTACATATTCAAAGACGTATATTATTTCTCTTTTTAAATTCTATCCCATTTATTGAGTTAGTGATTGCTAACCATTTTCCATCATCGTGGTTGACATGAGGTAAAATTGTAGTCCCCTAAGTCTTGATATATTACATTATGATCTTAGTATAATTTATAGGGATAGAACAGAAATATTGAGGGTATGTATATCTAGGCACCTGTTATAGCTAACGGTGGTGGGGAGCGGCGGGGCCGCGAGGGAATGGGGCAATGAGGGCTGGAGGGATCCTGTTTTTTTTTTTTTTTTTTTTTAATATTATATAAGGGTAGGTTGTATGCAAGACTAATAATATTACATTGTTTTGCAGATTTTTTATTTCTGTGTATTGTATTGGGATTACTTGATACTATGCCCTAATGGCATAAGATGTTTAATTTGAAGGATATTAAAATGCCTGCTCCTTATAATCAAAAGTTAAAAGATAGGTTAATTTGTGTTTTTTTTTTTTTTTAGTATAGGTTAGTTGTGTTCTGTATAAAATAGAAAAAATCCCAACAGTGTGTACGATTATATTGTTGATGAAATTCATAGTCTCTATAGGAGAACCAAGAAGAAACTATGTATACCTATTGTTGATATTTGCTTAGACTTGTTTGATATTTATCTCTGTATGCCATGTATACGTGGCCCTGCGTGGCCAGATGATATGTATTATGTTATATTAGTACACATTGCTGGATATAAATAATAAAATTAAAAAAAAAAGGAGGGAGAGATTTGCAAAACTATTTAAAGGCACAGCAGCATGTGAAAACAAAGTAGAATTAGGAAGCCTCTTTTCTAATAAGGAGAAAATACACATCAAGGAATTGAAATTGTGGTGGGATATAGAATTTTTGGAATATTATTTGGAGGAAAAAAAGATACCTCGAGGATTGAGGATGAAGAAGTTTCCAGCATTTCACAAAGAATTTCCTGAATTTATGCAGGACTGGAATCAATCCCTCTCAGAGTGCTCTTTGATGCTTATGGAAAAACTTATCAAATTTAAGAAAGAAGAAAGAGAAATTATATTGTTGGAAATTGAGAATTTGGATAAAGAACTAAAAATGTTCAAAGAGGATGAAAGAATGTTGCCTTTGCAAAAAGAACTCAATGATACTCTAGAAAAATTGAGTATAGAATTATCAGACAACAAATATAAAAAATATAAGAGTGATTCTAAAGATTATGAGTTAGGGATTTTATATAGTTGGAGTGCTGTTAGAAGAACACAGAGGAATAAACAGAAATCTAACAATAAAAATGACAAGAACAAAAACCAACGCAAAGTGACTTTCTCTAGCTTTGGAAGTAAATCAGGTTTAAGTGATTCTAGTACCACATCTTCTACAGTGTTAACTTCATCCTTGCCAACATCATCCTTGCCAACCACTTCTACACCAGTGAGATCAGCAGTGACGAATGAAACTGATCTAGGAGTAAGGCCAAAAAACAGGAAGCTACCATTAGAGCATACAAAAGAAAGAAAAAAACAAAACAGCAATGGGGGAGAGTGTAGAGGTTACCCAAAGTGTACCCAGGTATCCGAGTCGCAGAACACAATGGAAGAAGAACAACCACAAGAACGTCAAATAATTAATTTGTCATCTAGAAGTCTAGGGACACATGAGAGCTCTGTACTATCGAAAGGGCTAGGCTTCTCTCCTGCACGAGAATTTAATTTGTTTGATACGATATTGGACATTAATACATTTATACGTAAAATAACGTTGAAAAAAACATTTTGGGGCTTATGCTGAGTTTCTAGTTTTGGATGATGAAATGAGAGACACGGTACCCATTAGTGATAATTGCAATTTCAAAGAATTATGTGATGTTGTGACTCTTTGTGAGCTACAAAATGATGGAGTGTGCTCTGGGATAATTTCAAGACAACAATCTATGTTGAAACCTAAGTCTAGTGCTTTTTACCCAGTACAGGCACGCAATGATGTCATAGAATTGTTACATTCTATTTTAGAACAAGATCTTATAGAATTGTCCACTAAACTGAGCAATGATGTGACTAAGAGTACACATAAACATAATAATTTAAATAAAAAAGAGATTTATGCATTGAATCAACTGAGTACCAATTCTGACATAGGGATAGTTAATTCGGATAAGGGTGGATCTATAGTTATATTAAATAAAACAGAATATAACAGAGAAGTATACAGACAACTTGAGGTGAGGACACCCTTACGTAAAGAAACTTACATTTAATCCCACTATTAAGTTTCAAAGAGAATTAGGACACCTTTTAGACTTGGGAATAGAAAATACAGTATTAACAACTAAGACTAGTGAATCAATATTTGTTGAACATCCTAGGGTACCTATATTTAAGTATTTGCCTAAAATCCACAAGTCTCTAACCAATCCCCCAGGGAGACCAATAATTTCAGCTATTGGCTCTCTGGGGGAGAGATTGGGACAATGGGTGGATGCTCAGTTTCAGCCGATAGTTCAATCACTGCCTGGATTTCTAAGGGATACAAAACACCTACTCAGGTCTATATAGCACTTTGAATAGAAAGAAGGCTATGCATTCTCTACAATAGATGCAGTTTCCCTATACTCCTACATACCGCATGAGTTGGGACTAAGAGCTACCAAAAGAATGCTTTTCAGATACTCTGGGTATGATGATAAGCTAATTGAATTTATATTGGAAGCAATTTCATTTCTATTATATCACAACTACTTTATGTACAATGGTGAATTTTATTTACAACTCAGAGGGACAGCGATGGGGGCAAAATTTGCCCCCTCGTATGCCAATTTGTATTTAGCAGATTTTGAAGCCAGGAAGATCTTTGGTAATGATAACCTCTTTAAAGATGACATTAAATTATACACTAGGTACATAGATGATATTTTGATAGTCTGGGGGGGGCGAGATGAATAATCTAAGGAAATTTGTTGATAGTCTTAATCAGAATAAAAATAATCTCAACTTCACCTTTAATGTTTCCACAGACAGTATATCGTATCTAGATGTCCTTCTTGGTCACAATGTAGATACTGTTGTAACAGAAGTTTACAGAAAGGAGACCTCTGGGAACACAATTCTTAGAGCAGATTCCCTACACCCAAAACATCTCAAAAAGGGGATCCACAAGGGTCAATATATTAGGCTGATGCGTGATTGCAGTACGTTGGATAAATATAGGAAACATGCCAATGACCTTACTTTACGTTTGGTGGATAGAGGTTATGATATAGGTGACTTGAATAGAATTGCTACTCTAATATCTGGTTTTGATAGAGATAAATTATTAAAGGATAAAGATAAAAGGCTGCAAACCAATGGTAGAACTCAGGTGAATAATGGTGTTAACTTCATAACTAAATTTAGCAACCAGTATGATGCTATATGTAATATCATTAAGAGAAGGTTACCCTTATTAGAAAGAGATGAAGATCTTAAGGTAGTATCGAAGAACTGCAAATTTATCTCATATAGATCAGATACAATAGGAGATAAAATTAATAAAAATTTCAGTCCCAAATTAAATACCAAGTCTATAACTGGGACTAGCAAAACTGGCAATTGGCTTTCCAGGAAAATGGGGTTCTTCAAGTGTGGAGGAAGACTGTGTAAGAGCTGTGACTTTGCTCTAGTTGGAGATACTTTCCACTCAACAAATACTAACAAAACATATAATATTCTAGAGAACGCATTAATTGTAAGTCCACGTTTATTATTTATCTTATCACTTGCTTATGCTGCAATTTTCAATATGTGGGTCTCACCTCTAGGGGCTTGAAAGATAGGATCAGAGAACACCTTTTGTCCCTAGAGGCTGATATACCAAAAACACCAGTAGCAAATCATTTTTTTGAACACATTGATAAATTCAGATATTTCCGGTTTCAAGGCATTGAACAGGTTAAAGTGAGCACTAGAGGTGGAGACAGATATAAGGCTCTCAGTAAGAGAGAAATATATTGGATATATACTCTCAAAACTGACTCCCCTTTAGGGATTAATAAGATAAGTGACATCAAACTGTTTATTGATACATAACCTTGCATTACGGGTTTTAACATGCTTGACTTTAAAGTCATATATAATTACTTTCAAGAAAGTGATGAGTTATGTTAATAACATTTTGTTAAATAACATTTTGATATATGAATTTTGTAGTGAAATAATATATTTAATGTGTCTTTATACTTATTATATTTGTTCCAAATGCTCTATATTTCTGAACAATATTCAATTCCGTAGCCGGTTACTTTGTACCCATTTTCTGTGAACTCGTTAATATATAACATTTCTCTGCTCTTGCCGTGACTAAGTATCGCTTGCATTTAACTTTTATATTTGCTTGGCTATTATTTTGCAGAAATATGTTATCAGAGTGTAACAGTTAGGACAAAGTAACTTGGTATTAAGGTTCCTACATTCTAATCTTTGATAAATTTACGTAATTTTAATAAGTGTTTAGTTTTTTACTTTATGTTATTTTGTGGTGTGTCAGCTGTTGCTTAGGTATGGAGATCTAGAGGTTAAATCCTCAGTTTGGCCACTGAATGCCTATAGGCTAGATATCCTTGTTACCTGAGATTTAACAGCTGACAATAACACTTTTTCCCCAGCTCTGATGAACTGCCTGTGAGGCGGGAAACGCGTCAGCGGTGTTTGCTTGCTGTGCCTGTATGACTTTTTTACATTAATATGGAATAAAATATACTTTTAATCTGCTCATCTCTCCCGTTCCTTTTTACACCACTACTGCAAAGTTTTGTTCTGTTTATAAAATTAAATTAAACTATATTAAAGTATTAATTAACCTACCATAACTATTATACCAAAATGAAATTAAACTATATTAAACTATTAATTAACCTACCCTAACTATTTTACTAAAATTACATTAAACTACCAATTAAATTAACTATATTACATATTTAAAAACCTAACCCTACTCAAATTATTTAAATCTACAATTTAAAAATTACTAAATTACAAAAAAAATAAACGCTAAGTTCCAAAAAATAAAAAATACTAAGTTACAAAAAAGAAAAAACCACAGTATCAAAAATAAAAAAGAATTACACCTAATCTAATAACCCTATCAAACTATAAAAGCCCCCCCCCCAAAAAAAAACCCTAGCCTACAATAAACTACCAATGGCCCTTTAAAGGGCCTTTTGCGGGGCATTGCCCCAAAGAAATCAGCTCTTTTACCTGTAAAAAAAATACAAACAACCCCAACAGTAAAACCCACCACCCACACAACCAACCCCCCCAAATAAAACCCCTATCTAAAAAAACCTAAGCTCCCCATTGCCCTGAAAGGGCATTTGTATGGGCATTACCCTTAAAAAGGCATTTAGCTCTTTTACTGCCCAGTAAAAAAATAAAACCCACCCAAAAAACCCTTAAATAAACCTAACACTTAACCCCGATGATCCACTTACAGGTTTTGAAGTTCTGCTTGAAGGATCCATCCAGCCGGCAAGAAGTCTTCATCCATGCGACCTCTTCTATCTTCATCCATCTGGCGAGGAGCGGGTCCATCCTGAAGATATCCGGCGTGGAGCGGGTCCATCCTGAAGACATCCGATGAAGAGCTCCTCTTCAATACGGTCTCCGCCGTAAACTGGATCTTGAATGCAAGTGATGTCATCCAAGATGGTGTCCCTTGCATTCCTATTGGCTGAAAAGTTCCAATCAGCCAATAGGATTAGTATTTTTTTGTATTTTGTAATTTTTTTACAGGTAAAAGAGCTGATTTCTTTGGGGCAATGCCCTGCAAAAGGCCATTTTAAGGGCTATTGATAGTTTATTGTAGGCTAGGGTTTTTTTATTTGTGGGGGGGGGGCTTTTTTATTTTGATAGGGCTATTAGATTAGGTGTAATTTTTTTTATTTTTGATACCGTGGTTTTTTATTTTTTGTAACTTTGTGTTTTTTATTTTATGTAACTTAGCGTTTATTTTTTGTGTAATTTAGTAATTTTTAATTGTAGATTTAAATAATTTGAGTAGGATTAGGTTTTTAAATATGTTATATAGTTAATTTAATTTGTTGTTTAATGTAATTTTAGTATAATAGTTACGGTAGGTTAATTAATGGTTTAATATAGTTTAATTTAATTTTAGTATAATAGTTAGGGTAGGTTAATTAATAGTTTAATATAGTTTAATTTAATTTTAGAATAATAGTTAGGGTAGGTTATTTAATAGTTTAATATAGTTTAATTTAATTCTACAGATAATTTTAAATTTATTATAAGATAGGGATGTTGTAATTTTACTGTAAAGTTAGCGGGTTGTTAGGTTAAGGGGTTCATAGCTTAATTTAGTTTATGGAGATGTGGGGGGCTGGCGGTTTTGGGGTTAATAGGTTTAGTAAGTGGTAGTGATGTGGGAGGCCAAGGGTCCGGGAGCATACATTTATTTAATTGCGGTGGGGTCCGGGAGCAGTGGAATATGGGCTAATAACTTTATTTAGTGTTGGCGGGATCCGGGAGCGGCGGAATAGCGGTTCATAGCATTATGTAAGTGGCGACGATGTCGGGAGCGGCAGATTACGGTGTGTTTAGACTTGGGGCTTATGTTAGGGTGTAGGTGTAAACGTAATTTGTTTTCTACCATAGAAATCAATGGGATATCTGGCAGCATCAAACATAAGCTTTCGCTGCTTTCAGACTCCCATTGATTCCTTTGGCATCCGTGGCCTCCAGGGTAGAGGATTGAAAACCAGGTACTGTGGGCCGGAATACCCGCGAGCGTACTGGTTAACTATTTGATAACTTTGAAAAAGTGTCAAATAGTGCTGAATATGTATTCGGAACATCTGTAATGACGTAAGTATCGATCTGTGTCGGATTGAGACCGGCGGATCGTATGTTACGTCACAGATTTCCAATTTTACAGAGCTGTAAATATCAGCTATCTAAGCACAGACTCTGTAAATATTAGCTATATAAGCGCAGGATCTGTAATTATCAGCTATATACGCACAGGATCTGTAATTATCAGCTTTATTGGCACAGGCTCTGTAAATATCAGCTATATAAGCACAGACTCTGTAATTATCAGCTATATAAGCACATGCTCTGTAAAGATCGGCTATATAAGCAAAGGCTCTGCCAACATCAGCCATATAAGCACATGGGAGTTGTCAGCCAGGGAGCATTGTATACCTAGGTATCAGTGGTGCACAAACATACACTTCCTGTTCAGTTTAAATGTTAATAACTAATAGTCGTTTTCTAAGAAAACAATATGTTTAGCTTTTGCTGTTTCATACACATGATGAGTACCGGTCACATTAATGTGCAGCTCACACTGAACATCACAGTTTATTTCCTGGAGAGGTTTTGGTAAAACATATTGTGTTAAACAGGCAGATAATTATTTGTGTACAGTATATGTCAATGTATAAATCAGGATGACCAACTGGTGGCCCAAGGGCCGTATGTGGCTCTCTGCATTAGTTTTTGTGTCTAGAGTTGGCAGATTTCCTCCACAAAAACACTGGACCACCTGTAGGTGACTGAACATGATGGTCTTCCTTACTGCCACTCATGATCTTACCATGTAAATTTTTGGCAGTCATTTTACCCCTTGGCTGCCAGTAGCAAACAAATCAGTAACTTGTAATCAAATCAATAACCTCTTTGGTTTCCAGTAACAAATCTGAAGAAGAGACCTGTGAGGTCTTGAAGGGGAATGGAATAAAAAGCCTTGAATGTGTTGGTCCATTTAAAGGTATAACAATCTATTAAAGGAACAGATGCTAACTGTAATAATTTGACTCTTTGACTGTCTCTCAGTTCTTGCTGCTCCATATTTGTAATGCGCTGATGCATAGCAGGCATTTTACATTTAGCTAACATCCAGGGACTTAAAAAAACCCAACACGGTTATACTATTACACTTTTTACTCCTGTGATAACCTTGTATATAAGCATCTGCAGACTACCCCCTTATTTTAGTTTTTTTTGCAGACAAGCATTTTAGCCAATCAGTGCTGACTCCTAAATAACTCCAGGGATTAAGCACAATGTTATTTATATGGCACACATGAATTAGCGGTGTCTAGATGTGTGAAATGCCCTGATATAAGAGGCAGCCTTTATTAGCATATGACCCTACCTAGGTTTAGCTTTCAACAAAGAATACCAAGAGAACTAAGCAAATTTAATGCTAAAAATACATTGGATAGCTGATTGAAATTGCATGCCCCATCTGAATAATTAAAGTTTAATCTTGACTAATCCTGGATAACTTGGAAAATTTGCAATCCTATTTGTGGCCCTTGGGGAAAAGTAGAACTAAAAATATGTGCTTTGGGGATTTATGGGTTAAACAAGGTGGGCGCAAGCCCTTTGGAGGGAAAACAGCATATACAGTATAATTTGTAAGTTTACCTTAACCTGATTCTGTGCCTCTGGGCATTTTTAGAAAATATATTCAGCTAGATTACGAGTTATGCGCGCTAACAAATGTTGCGTTATTTTACCCCCTATAGCGCAGCTATTACAAGTTTTCAAACAGCCTGCTAGTGCGTGCAATATGGTGTTTTTAAGCACCATACCACACACAATTCAAGCACTGTTTTGACGTGTTCGTGCACGCTTTCCCCATAAACATCAATGGGGAGAGCAGGCTAAAAAAAAACTAACACCTGCGATCGGGAAAAAAAAGCTCCGTAACGCAGCCCCATTGATGTCAATGGGGAAAAAAGCTAACGTTTTAAACCTAACACCCTATCATAAACCCATGAGTCTAAACACCCCTAATCTGTCCCCCACTGACATCGCCACCACCTACCTACAGTTATTAACCCCTAATCTGCCGCCCCGATATTGCTGCCACCTAAATAAATCTATTAACCCCTAATCTGCCGCCACCACTATACTAAAGTTATTAACCCCCATCCCCCTGCACCCTGACATCACCGACACTATAATAAATCTATTAACCCCTATTCCCCTATTTACCCCTAAACCTCTGACCTCCCACATCACTACAACTAAAAAACCTATTAAACCCTAAACCGCCAGCCCCCCACATCGCAACAACCTAAATGAAACTATTAACCCCTAAACCTATCCCTAACCCTAACGTAACCTTAACCCTAACACCCCCTAACTTTAACATAATTAAAATATTGAAAATAAAACTTACAGTTAACTAAATAATTCCTATTTAAAACTAAATACATACTTACCTGTGAAATAAAACCTAAACTAGCTACAATATAACTAATAGTTATATTGTAGCTATCTTAGGTTTTATTTTTATTTCACAGGTAAGTTTGTATTTATTTTAACTAGGTAGACTAGTTAGTAAATAGTTATTAACTATTTAATAACTACATAGCTAAAATAAATTCAAACTTACCTGTAAAATAAAACCTAACCTGCCTTACACTAAAACCTAACATTACAATCAAATAAAAAAAAATTATTCAAATACAATTATCTAAATTGCAAAAAAAAATAAACACTAGTTTACACAACATAAAAAATGAAATTATCAAAAATAAAAACGTATAAAAACCTACCATTACAAAAAATAACAAACACTAAAATTACAACAAAAAGATAACAAAACTACCATTACAAAGAATAACAAACGAAATTATCCAAAACAATATAAATATTCCTATTCTAATACCCTTTAAAAAAAAAAAACACCCCCTAAAAAAAACAACCTAATCTATAATAAACTACCAAGGGCCCTTAAAGGTGCCTTTTGGGGGGCCTTAAAAAGGGCCTTTTGTAGGGCATTGCCCGAAAGTTAACAGCTCTTTTGCTACAAAACAAAACACCCCTAACAGTATACAAACCCCCAGCCCCCCCAGCCCCCAAACCCACAAAATAAAAATAAAGTAAAACCTAATCTACCCATTGCCCTTAAAAGGGCATTTAGCTCTTTTGCTGCGCAATCCCTAGTCTAAAAATAAAAACCCACCCCAAAATGAAAAAAATACATTACACAAAATAGCAAACAAATTATCAAAATTAATAAAAATGAAGATAGAAGAGGCCGTCCTGGATGAAGACTTCTCGCCGCCTGGATGAAGATCGTTCAAGCGGGACTTAACTGTAAGTGGATCGTCGGGGGTTAGTGTTAGGTTTTTTTAAGGGTTTTTTGGGTGGGTTTTTTTTAGATTAGGGTTTGGGCTAGTCCTAAACAAGCTAAATGCCCTGTTAAGGGCAATACCCATACAAATTTCCTTTTCAGAGCAATGGGTAGCTTAGGTTTTTGTTAGAGTTAGGTTTTTTTTATTTTGGGGGGTTGGTTGGTTGGTTTTACTGATGGGGGGGTCTTTGTATTTTTTTTTACAGGTAAAAGAGCTGTTTAAATTAGGGCAATGCCCTACAAAAGGCCCTTTTAAGGGTTTTTGGTGGTTAATTGTAGGCTAGTTTTTTTTTATTTTGGGTGGGCTTTTTTATTTTTATAGGGCTATTAGATTAGGTGTAATTCTTTTTTATTTTGCATAATTTTATTTGTTATTGTTCGTAATTTAGTGTTTGTTATTTTTTGTAATTTAGTCTTTTTTATTTTTTGTAATTAGATACTAGTATTTTTTTAATGTGTAATTTAGTTTATTTAATTGGTAGATAGTTTAATTTTAGTTTAATAATTATATTAGTTTAATTGTTAGTTTAAACTTAGTTTTTTTAATTTGACAGGTCAATTTTAATTTAATTTAAACTAGGGAAATTGTAATTTTAATATAAAGTTAGGGGGCGTTAGGTTTAGGGGTTACTAGTTTAATTTAGTTTATTGCAATGTGGGGTCTTTTGGTTTAGGGGTTAATAGTTTAATTTAGTATATTTCGTTGTGGCAGGCTTGCGGTTTAGGGGTTAATAGGTTTATTATAGTGGTGGCGATGTAGAGCTTAATAACTTTAGTACAGTAGGGGTCGTTGTGGGCGGACGGCAGATTAGGGGTTAATGATATTTAAATAGTGTTTGCTATGCAGGGGGCGGCGGTTTAGGGGTTAATAACTTTATTATAGTGGTGACATTGTCGGGAAGCGGCGGAATAGGGGTTAATAATTATTTTTAATGGCTGCGATGTCGGGAGCGGCAAATTAGGGGTTAATAACTTTAATATAGTATTGGCGATGCTGGAGGGCCTCGGTTTAGGGGTTAATAGGTAGTTTATGGGTGATTAGTGCACTTTGTAGCAGTTTAGGTATGAGTTTTATGTTACAGATTTGTAGTGTAAAACTCATAACTACTGCTTTTAGATTGCGGAATGGATCTTATCGTTTTAGGCTATAACGCAGGTTTTTTAGCCTCACCGCAAAACTCGTAATGGCAGCGCTATGGAAGTCCCATGAAAAAACGTAATTTTTACGTGTGCTGACTTTGTGGTACAGGCTAAAAGGTTTGCAGTACAGCTATACCGACAAGACTTGCAATGGCTGCGGTGCTGTTTTAACGCTGAAATTACCATTTTTTCAGCGTTAAAACCCGAATGCAAAACTCGTAATTTAGGTGATTATTTGTATGTTTAATACCTATACATTTACATGCATCCATTAAGGATTCTAAATCATTGCCCTGCGGGCCCCATGTGTTAGGACGTTACCATCACTGGTATAAATAACACAGACTAACATGATCTGTTTAGAATAAAACACACATTTATGAATTATTATGTGTGTCTGTTATAATCCCACAAAATTAACTGTGTAATAATCTGCATTTCCCAGCAGTTTTTGTAGCGTTTGCTTTGGGGTAGCTTTTTGTACACGTTACTGGCAATAACACAAAACATTATATCGATTACTGGAGATTTTTATTTTCACTACACACTTTTATGTTTTAGGTCCTGGTTATGCTGGGATACTTCAGCATCAAATTCTTATATTTTCTGGCTAAACACAAAGAAAATATGAAAAAAAACATCTAATTTTCAGACCTGTATAAGTTCACGCCAAGATTTTGCTACCTATATTATTTTCTTGCCGGAGCGTGAATTATTCAGAAAGGCGACAATTTTCCTTGTCAGTTTTAACACGTTATTATGTTTAACATGCAATTCATATTCCTCACCTGCTTTTGAACAGAGCTCAGCCGGGGTGCAGATATTTATTAATTTGTGCTAATTAAAAGCTTCACTTTCCGTCTTCAATTCAATCCACAGAAAATAAAAATGAAAGACAGTGATTTGTTAACACATTCATGGCTGTACTGCGTGGGAGGTGGAAGTAATCAGGGAATGTATAGAGCAGGATAAAGAGCATATGGTTAACTCACAGGATCACTGCTAGCATTATACATTAGGGGCTAGATTATGAGTGGTGCGCTAACTGTAGCGCAAGAGCGATATTGGGTCTTTTCAGGCTCCCTACAGCATCTTCAGCCTCTCCAGCCTCACCTGTCCTTATGTTATTAAATGCAGCTGTTCACTAAAGCTCCATACAGAATCTTCAGCCTCTCCAGCCTCACCTGTCCTTATGTTATTAAATGCAGCTGTTCACTAAAGCTCCATACAGAATCTTCAGCCTCTCCAGCCTCACCTGTCCTTATGTTATTAAATACAGCTGTTCACTAAAGCTCCCTACAGCATCTTCAGCCTCTCCAGCCTCACCTGTCCTTATGTTATTAAATACAGCTGTTCACTAAAGCTCCCTACAGCATCTTCAGCCTCTCCAGCCTCACCGCTCCTTATGTTATTAAATACAGCTGTTCATTAAAGCTCCCTACAGCATCTTCAGCCTCTCCAGCCTCACCAGTCCTTATGTTATTAAATACAGCTGTTCACTAAAGCTCCCTACAGCATCTTCAGCCTCTCTAGCCTCACCTGTCCTTATGTTATTAAATACAGCTGTTCACTAAAGCTCCCTACAGCATCTTCAGCCTCTCCAGCCTCACCGCTCCTTATGTCATTAAATACAGCTATTCACTAAAGCTCCCTACAGCATCTTCAGCCTCTCCAGCCTCACCGCTCCTTATGTTATTAAATACAGCTGTTCACTAAAGCTCCTTACAGTATCTTCAGCCTCTCCAGCCTCACCGCTCCTTATGTTATTAAATACAGCTGTTCACTAAAGCTCCCTACAGCATCTTCAGCCTCTCCAGCCTCACCGCTCCTTATGTTATTAAATACAGCTGTTCACTAAAGCTCCCTACAGAATCTTCAGCCTCTCCAGCCTCACCGCTCCTTATGTTATTAAATACAGCTATTCACTAAAGCTCCTTACAGTATCTTCAGCCTCTCCAGCCTCACCAGTCCTTATGTTATTAAATACAGCTGTTCACTAAAGCTTCCTACAGCATCTTCAGCCTCTCCAGCCTCACCAGTCCTTATGTTATTAAATACAGCTGTTCACTAAAGCTCCCTACAGCATCTTCAGCCTCTCCAGCCTCACCTGTCCTTATGTTATTAAATACAGCTGTTCACTAAAGCTTCCTACAGCATCTTCAGCCTCTCCAGCCTCACCAGTCCTTATGTTATTAAATACAGCTGTTCACTAAAGCTCCCTACAGTATCTTCAGCCTCTCCAGCCTCACCAGTCCTTATGTTATTAAATACAGCTGTTCACTAAAGCTCCTTACAGTATCTTCAGCCTCTCCAGCCTCACTGCTCCCTATGTTATTAAATACAGCTGTTCACTAAAGCTCCCTACAGCATCTTCAGCCTCTCCAGCCTCACCAGTCCTTATGTTATTAAATACAGCTGTTCACTAAAGCTCCCTACAGTATCTTCAGCCTCTCCAGCCTCACCAGTCCTTATGTTATTAAATACAGCTGTTCACTAAAGCTCCCTACAGTATCTTCAGCCTCTCCAGCCTCACCAGTCCTTATGTTATTAAATACAGCTGTTCACTAAAGCTTCCTACAGCATCTTCAGCCTCTCCAGCCTCACCTGTCCTTATGTTATTAAATACAGCTGTTCACTAAAGCTTCCTACAGCATCTTCAGCCTCTCCAGCCTCACCTGTCCTTATGTTATTAAATACAGCTGTTCACTAAAGCTCCTTACAGCATCTTCAGCCTCTCCAGCCTCACCAGTCCTTATGTTATTAAATACAGCTATTCACTAAAGCTCCCTACAGAATCTTCAGCCTCTCCAGCCTCACCTGTCCTTATGTTATTAAATACAGCTATTCACTAAAGCTTCCTACAGCATCTTCAGCCTCTCCAGCCTCACCGCTCCTTATGTTATTAAATACAGCTGTTCACTAAAGCTCCCTACAGCATCTTCAGCCTCTCCAGCCTCACCGCTCCTTATGTTATTAAATACAGCTGTTCACTAAAGCTCCCTACAGCATCTTCAGCCTCTCCAGCCTCACTGCTCCTTATGTCATTAAATACAGCTGTTCACTAAAGCTCCCTACAGCATCTTCAGCCTCTCCAGCCTCACCTGTCCTTATGTTATTAAATGCAGCTGTTCACTAAAGCTCCCTACAGCATCTTCAGCCTCTCCAGGCTCACCTGTCCTTATGTTATTAAATGCAGCTGTTCACTAAAGCTCCCTACAGCATCTTCAGCCTCTCCAGCCTCACCAGTCCTTATGTTATTAAATACAGCTGTTCACTAAAGCTCCCTACAGCGTCTTCAGCCTCTCCAGCCTCCCCTGTCCTTATGTTATTAAATACAGCTGTTCACTAAAGCTCCCTACAGCATCTTCAGCCTCTCCAGCCTCACCAGTCCTTATGTTATTAAATACAGCTGTTCACTAAAGCTCCCTACAGCGTCTTCAGCCTCTCCAGCCTCACCTTTCCTTATGTTATTAAATACAGCTGTTCACTAAAGCTCCCTACAGTATCTTCAGCCTCTCCAGCCTCACCTGTCCTTATGTTATTAAATACAGCTATTCACTAAAGCTCCCTACAGCATCTTCAGCCTCTCCAGCCTCACCTGTCCTTATGTTATTAAATACAGCTGTTCACTAAAGCTCCCTACAGTATCTTCAGCCTCTCCAGCCTCACCGCTCCTTATGTTATTAAATACAGCTGTTCACTAAAGCTCCCTACAGCATCTTCAGCCTCTCCAGCCTCCCCTGTCCTTATGTTATTAAATACAGCTGTTCACTAAAGCTCCCTACAGAATCTTCAGCCCCTCCAGCCTCACCTGTCCTTATGTTATTAAATACAGCTGTTCACTAAATTTCCCTACAGAATCTTCAGCCCCTCCAGCCTCACCTGTCCTTATGTTATTAAATACAGCTGTTCACTAAAGCTCCCTACAGTATCTTCAGCCTCTCCAGCCTCACCAGTCCTTATGTTATTAAATACAGCTGTTCACTAAAGCTCCTTACAGTATCTTCAGCCTCTCCAGCCTCACTGCTCCCTATGTTATTAAATACAGCTGTTCACTAAAGCTCCCTACAGCATCTTCAGCCTCTCCAGCCTCACCAGTCCTTATGTTATTAAATACAGCTGTTCACTAAAGCTCCCTACAGTATCTTCAGCCTCTCCAGCCTCACCAGTCCTTATGTTATTAAATACAGCTGTTCACTAAAGCTCCCTACAGTATCTTCAGCCTCTCCAGCCTCACCAGTCCTTATGTTATTAAATACAGCTGTTCACTAAAGCTTCCTACAGCATCTTCAGCCTCTCCAGCCTCACCTGTCCTTATGTTATTAAATACAGCTGTTCACTAAAGCTTCCTACAGCATCTTCAGCCTCTCCAGCCTCACCTGTCCTTATGTTATTAAATACAGCTGTTCACTAAAGCTCCTTACAGCATCTTCAGCCTCTCCAGCCTCACCAGTCCTTATGTTATTAAATACAGCTATTCACTAAAGCTCCCTACAGAATCTTCAGCCTCTCCAGCCTCACCTGTCCTTATGTTATTAAATACAGCTATTCACTAAAGCTTCCTACAGCATCTTCAGCCTCTCCAGCCTCACCGCTCCTTATGTTATTAAATACAGCTGTTCACTAAAGCTCCCTACAGCATCTTCAGCCTCTCCAGCCTCACCGCTCCTTATGTTATTAAATACAGCTGTTCACTAAAGCTCCCTACAGCATCTTCAGCCTCTCCAGCCTCACCGCTCCTTATGTCATTAAATACAGCTGTTCACTAAAGCTCCCTACAGCATCTTCAGCCACTCCAGCCTCACCTGTCCTTATGTTATTAAATACAGCTGTTCACTAAAGCTCCCTACAGCATCTTCAGCCTCTCCAGACTCACCTGTCCTTATGTTATTAAATGCAGCTGTTCACTAAAGCTCCCTACAGCATCTTCAGCCTCTCCAGCCTCACCAGTCCTTATGTTATTAAATACAGCTGTTCACTAAAGCTCCCTACAGCGTCTTCAGCCTCTCCAGCCTCCCCTGTCCTTATGTTATTAAATACAGCTGTTCACTAAAGCTCCCTACAGCATCTTCAGCCTCTCCAGCCTCACCAGTCCTTATGTTATTAAATACAGCTGTTCACTAAAGCTCCCTACAGCGTCTTCAGCCTCTCCAGCCTCACCTTTCCTTATGTTATTAAATACAGCTGTTCACTAAAGCTCCCTACAGCATCTTCAGCCTCTCCAGCCTCACCTGTCCTTATGTTATTAAATACAGCTGTTCACTAAAGCTCCCTACAGTATCTTCAGCCTCTCCAGCCTCACCGCTCCTTATGTTATTAAATACAGCTGTTCACTAAAGCTCCCTACAGCATCTTCAGCCTCTCCAGCCTCCCCTGTCCTTATGTTATTAAATACAGCTGTTCACTAAAGCTCCCTACAGAATCTTCAGCCTCTCCAGCCTCACCTGTCCTTATGTTATTAAATACAGCTGTTCACTAAATTTCCCTACAGAATCTTCAGCCCCTCCAGCCTCACCTGTCCTTATGTTATTAAATACAGCTGTTCACTAAAGCTCCCTACAGTATCTTCAGCCTCTCCAGCCTCACCGCTCCTTATGTTATTAAATACAGCTGTTCACTAAAGCTTCCTACAGTATCTTCAGCCTCTCCAGCCTCACCTGTCCTTATGTTATTAAATACAGCTGTTCACTAAGGCCTAGATTTGGAGTTCGGCGGTAAAAGGGCTGTTAACGCTCCGCGGGTTTTTTTCTGGCCGCACCATAAATTTAACTCTGGTATCGAGAGTTCAAACAAATGCTGCGTTAGGCTCCAAAAAAGGAGCGTAGAGCATTTTTACCGCAAATGCAACTCTCGATACCAGAGTTGCTTACGGACGCGGCCGGCATCAAAAACGTGCTCGTGCACGATTCTCCCATAGGAAACAATGGGGCTGTTTGAGCTGAAAAAAAACCTAACACCTGCAAAAAAGCAGCGTTCAGCTCCTAACGCAGCCCCATTGTTTCCTATGGGGAAACACTTCCTACGTCTGCACCTAACACTCTAACATGTACCCCGAGTCTAAACACCCCTAACCTTACACTTATTAACCCCTAATGTGACGCCCCCGCTATCGCTGACCCCTGCATATTATTATTAACCCCTAATCTGCCGCTCCGTACACCGCCGCAACCAACGTTATCCCTATGTACCCCTAATCTGCTGCCCCTAACACCGCAGACCCCTATATTATATTTATTAACCCCTAACCTGCTCCCCACAACGTCGCCGACACCTACCTACACTTATTAACCCCTAATCTGCCGAGCGGACCTGAGCGCTACTATAATAAAGTTATTAACCCCTAATCCGCCTCACTAACCCTATCATAAATAGTATTAACCCCTAATCTGCCCTCCCTAACATCGCCGACACCTAACTTCAATTATTAACCCCTAATCCAGAGCTTTCCAAACTTTTCATGTGGTTGACACACTTTTTAGACCTACATCATTTTGCGACACAGTAATTCAGTTGTACTGGCAAACAGGAGGTTAAACTAAGAAATACGGACACATACATAAATGATATAATAACGAAATGTATTTACAAGTAACAGTATGTAAGTATGTTCAAGAATTAAAAAAATGTTTAATAACACCAATAGCTACTTACTATTTTAATGGGAAGTATGAGGTTGATGGGATGAACACAGTTTCTGAATATTTCGTGGAATATAAGACACTAGCATTTTTAAGCTTCCCCTTCCTATCCATATATCAAGAGCAGGGACAGTAATGCACTACTGGGAGCTAGTTGCAAAAAACCCCACTGACCTCTGACTTCAGCTCAGCGTTTAAGCTGCCGCCCTCAGAGCTCGGTGAGTGTGATTGACTTCTGCCCGCGCTGCAAACACACTGCTGTCCCACTCACTGACTACGCATGCAGTCACGAGCCGATTGAGGAGACTACACGTGCAGTCAGGAGCCAAAGTGCTGTCAAAGCCGCCAATGGGAATAGTTTCAGTTCCCACTGAGCTACACCAATAGGTTAAGATTATCTGTGACCCCCTAGGTATCAATTACGTGTCAACCATGAGATATGCGTAGCAGGCCGGAGGAAAGTCAGAAACCAAAAAAAAATTTTTTTTTTTTAAATTTACATTTTTAAAAAAATTGTGCTGAAGCAGGGACACACCTACACACTGCTGCCGACACACTAGTGTGTCCCGACACACAGTTTGGAAAGCACTGCCCTAATCTGACGACCGGAGCTCACCGCTATTCTAATAAATGAATTAACCCCTAAAGCTAAGTCTAACCCTAACACTAACACCCCCCTAACTTAAATATAATTTACATCTAACGAAATAAATTAACTCTTATTAAATAAATTATTCCTATTTAAAGCTAAATACTTACCTGTAAAATAAACCCTAATATAGCTACAATATAAATTATAATTATATTATAGCTATTTTAGGATTAATATTTATTTTACAGGCAACTTTGTAATTATTTTAACCAGGTACAATAGCTATTAAATAGTTAAGAACTATTTAATAGTTACCTAGTTAAAATAATAACAAATTTACCTGTAAAATAAATCCTAACCTAAGATATAATTAAACCTAACACTACCCTATCAATAAAATAATTAAATAAACTACCTACAATTACCTACAATTAACCTAACACTACACTATCAATAAATTAATTAAACACAATTGCTACAAATAAATACAATTAAATAAACTATCTAAAGTACAAAAAATAAAAAAGAACTAAGTTACAGAAAATAAAAAAATATTTACAAACATAAGAAAAATATTACAACAATTTTAAACTAATTACACCTACTCTAAGCCCCCTAATAAAATAACAAAGCCCCCCAAAATAAAAAATTCCCTACCCTATTCTAAATTAAAAAAGTTACAAGCTCTTTTACCTTACCAGCCCTGAACAGGGCCCTTTGCGGGGCATGCCCCAAGAAGTTCAGCTCTTTTGCCTGTAAAAAAAAACATACAATACCCCCCCCCCCAACATTACAACCCACCACCCACATACCCCTAATCTAACCCAAACCCCCCTTAAATAAACCTAACACTAAGCCCCTGAAGATCTTCCTACCTTGTCTTCACCATCCAGGTATCACCGATCCGTCCTGGCTCCAAGATCTTCATCCAACCCAAGGGGGGGTTGGCGATCCATAATCCGGTGCTGAAGAGGTCCAGAAGAGGCTCCAAAGTCTTCCTCCTATCCGGCAAGAAGAGGACATCCGGACCGGCAAACATCTTCTCCAAGCGGCATCTTCGATCTTCGTCCATCCGGTGCGGAGCGGGTCCATCTTGAAGCAGGCGACGCGGATCCATCCTCTTCTTCCGATGTCTCCCGACTAATGACGGTTCCTTTAAGGGACGTCATCCAAGATGGCGTCCCTCTAATTCCGATTGGCTGATAGGATTCTATCAGCCAATCGGAATTAAGGTAGGAATTTTCTGATTGGCTGATGGAATCAGCCAATCAGAATCAAGTTCAATCCGATTGGCTGATCCAATCAGCCAATCAGATTGAGCTTGCATTCTATTGGCTGTTCCGATCAGCCAATAGAATGCGAGCTCAATCTGATTGGCTGATTGGATCGGCCAATCGGATTGAACTAGATTCTGATTGGCTGATTCCATCAGCCAATCAGAAAATTCCTACCTTAATTCCGATTGGCTGATAGAATCCTATCAGCCAATCGGAATTCGAGGGACGCCATCTTGGATGACGTCCCTTAAAGGAACCGTCATTAGTCGGGAGACATCGGAAGAAGAGGATGGATCCGCGTCGCCTGCTTCAAGATGGACCCGCTCCACACCGGATGGAAGAAGATCGAAGATGCCGCTTGGAGAAGATGTTTGCCGGTCCGGATGTCCTCTTCTTGCCGGATAGGAGGAAGACTTTGGAGCCTCTTCTGGACCTCTTCAGCACCGGATTATGGATCGCCAACCCCCCCTTGGGTTGGATGAAGATCTTGGAGCCAGGACGGATCGGTGATACCTGGATGGTGAAGACAAGGTAGGAAGATCTTCAGGGGCTTAGTGTTAGGTTTATTTAAGGGGGGTTTGGGTTAGATTAGGGGTATGTGGGTGGTGGGTTGTAATGTTGGGGGGGGGTATTGTATGTTTTTTTTTACAGGCAAAAGAGCTGAATTTCTTGGGGCATGCCCCGCAAAGGGCCCTGTTCAGGGCTGGTAAGGTAAAAGAGCTTGTAATTTTTTTAATTTAGAATAGGGTAGGGAATTTTTTATTTTGGGGGGCTTTGTTATTTTATTAGGGGGCTTAGAGTAGGTGTAATTAGTTTAAAATTGTTGTAATATTTTTCTTATGTTTGTAAATATTTTTTTATTTTCTGTAACTTAGTTCTTTTTTATTTTTTGTACTTTAGATAGTTTATTTAATTGTATTTATTTGTAGCAATTGTGTTTAATTAATTTATTGATAGTGTAGTGTTAGGTTAATTGTAGGTAGTTTATTTAATTATTTTATTGATAGGGTAGTGTTAGGTTTAATTATATCTTAGGTTAGGATTTATTTTACAGGTAAATTTGTAATTATTTTAACTAGGTAACTATTAAATAGTTCTTAACTATTTAATAGCTATTGTACCTGGTTAAAATAATTACAAAGTTGCCTGTAAAATAAATATTAATCCTAAAATAGCTACAATATAGTTATAATTTATATTGTAGCTATATTAGGGTTTATTTTACAGGTAAGTATTTAGCTTTAAATAGGATTAATTTATTTAATAAGAGTTAATTTATTTCGTAAGATGTAAATTATATTTAAGTTAGGGGGGTGTTAGTGTTAGGGTTAGACTTAGCTTTAGGGGTTAATACATTTATTAGAATAGCGGTGAGCTCCGATCGGAAGATTAGGGGTTAATAATTGAAGGTAGGTGTCGGCGATGTTAGGGAGGGCAGATTAGGGGTTAATACTATTTATTATAGGGTTAGTGAGGCGGATTAGGGGCTAATAACTTTATTATAGTAGCGCTCAGGTCCGCTCGGCAGATTAGGAGTTAATAAGTGTAGGCAGGTGTCGGCGACGTTGAGGGGGGCATATTAGGGGTTAATAAATATAATATAGGGGTCGGCGGTGTTAGGGGTAGCAGATTAAGGGTACATAGGGATAACGTAGGTGGCGGCGATTTGCGGTCGGAAGATTAGGGGTTAATTATTTTAAGTAGCTTGCGGCGACGTTGTGGGGGGCAAGTTAGGGGTTAAGAAATATAATATAGGGGTCGGCGGGGTTAGGGGCAGCAGATTAGGGGTACATAAGTATAACGTAGGTGGCGGTCGGCAGATTAGGGGTTAAAAATTTTAATCGAGTGTCGGCGATGTGGGGGGAGCTCGGTTTAGGGGTACATAGGTAGTTTATGGGTGTTAGTGTACTTTAGGGTACAGTAGTTAAGAGCTTTATAAACCGGCGTTAGCCAGAAAGCTCTTAACTCCTGCTATTTTCAGGCGGCTGGAATCTTGTCGTTAGAGCTCTAACGCTCACTGCAGAAACGACTCTAAATACCAGCGTTAGAAAGATCCCATTGAAAAGATAGGCTACGCAAATGGCGTAGGGGGATCTGCGGTATGGAAAAGTCGCGGCTGAAAAGTGAGCGTTAGACCCTTTAATCACTGACTCCAAATACCAGCGGA